>NW_022196905.1:248097458-248105178 GCF_008632895.1 Mastomys coucha
AAAAAAAAAAAAAAAAAGATGTGTCGGTCATTTTGGAGGACAGGTCACTAAGATTTGAGGAAGCACTGATTTGTGTATGTGCATGCATTCCTCTAACCGTTACTTTATGTAGTGCTTTTTTCAAAGAAAGGAGATGGGATGCTCCCAGGAGAACTGGTATACCCATTGCTTGGAGTTTCTGATGACTGCTCTGACATCAGACAGTATTCTGTCATCATTCGTGTGTACTCTGGACAGGGAACTGTGTCCAGGAGAGTCCCCTAACTCTTTCCCGTTTCACTCCCCGGGGCTTAGGTCTTGCTTCAGTCACCTGATGCTCCTTTGCAGTGGGCGAGGTAGGGCAGGTGAGGAGAGTGGATCCATTGCTGTGAGACACGCAATCAAGTGCAATAGTGAAGTCACTGAGTCGGATGTTTCCCAATGTTTGCTCTGGCAGAGGAAGGGAGGAAGAGCCGGTCTTTTGTTCGAAGGGACTGAAAACTCTTCTGGAAATCTAGGGGAGTGCTTGGAGCCAGCATTGGGTCTGGAGGGCATGAGGTCTGCTGGGCAGCATGTCCAGCCTTTTCTAGAGCCAGTCCAGTTGGCAAATGGAGATTCCTCATTCAGGCATCAGCTCAGGAGTGGATGAAACCTCCTTTGCTTTTCCAGGCTCATCCTGAACTTCCTATAGATCTCTGTACCAGGTGAACACTGATCTATAAGCCTCTCGCCTCTCCATGTGGAGTACCTGCTGTATCCATTCATTCCCAAGATTCAGCAGAGTGGCGTCCAGGGAAGACACCCAATGGGTGTCAACACAATGGGGGCCAACTGAAAAAGGGAGAATCTGCCTTTCATTTTAGATTTATTTCATTATTTTATTTGAGATACAGTATGTCATTGTAGCCTTGGCTGGCCTGGAACTCTCTTTATTTGAGCAGGTTGGCCTCAAACTCACAAGGATCATCTGGCTATATACCTCCTGAGTGCTGGGATTAAAGGAGTGAGTGTACCTGGCTTACTTACTTACTTACTTTATTTATTTATCTTCTAACTTTTGTGTGTGGATGTTGGATACAGTCTTGCTATGCAGCCCTATGCCCTTCCCAAATAAGAGCCAGTTTCCCCAGAGCTGAGATTTTCTTTCCTTAAAAAAATTATTGTATATTAATTTTAGAGAATAACAGGTTTCCATTATGAAATTTCCATAAATATTCACAACACAAATGCATTTTTACAGTACTGGCTATTGAACCCAGAGCCTTGTGTATAGTAGGCAAATGTTCTACCACTGACCTACATCCCCAGCCCTATATAATGCATTTTGATGATTTTTCTTTCTTTGGTTTTTTGAGACAGGGTTTCTCTGTATAGCTCTGGAACTCACTCTGTAGACCAAGCTGGCCTCGAACTCAGAAATCCGCCTGCCTCTGCCTCCCAAGGGCTGGGATTAAAGGCATGTGCCACCACTGCCCGGCTTGATGATATTCTTAATCCGTTACATTGTGGTCCCATTTTTTCTGGACTTCCTCAGTCCGTCTTGTCTTAACACAATGCTCTTTCCATTTTCCTGCGAATGGCATCATTCCATCATTTAGAGCTGAACAGAACTACACTGTGTATGTGCATCACATCTTCTTTATCCATTTCTCTGTGAATGGACACTTACCTGATTGTATAGTCTGCCTATTATGAATACAACAACACAGGTGTGCAAGAATCTCGGTGGTATGCCGACTTCAGCTCCTCCCAGGGCATACCTGTGAGTGGTATAGCTAGGTCACAGGGTGATTCTATTTTTAGAATCTATTCTAACTTCCATGTGCTATACTAATGTGCATTCCTACCAACAATATATGAAGGTTCTGTTCTGCCTGTATATTTATATTTTCTTTCTGTCTCTGTCTCCCTGAGTCTGTTGTCTGTCTGTCTGTCTGTCTGTCTGTCTGTCTGTCTGTCTGTCTGCCTCAAGTATGCTAAGAAAGCACTTTTACTATTTGACCAACATTCCCAGCCCATTTATGGCTTTCTCTTTCTTGGTGATGCTGTTGTGATCGGGATGAGGTGAATGTCTTCGTGTAGTTGAGGTTGGCCTTTTCCTGATTCTATTTGCCTGCTGTTCATCAGGCAGACCACTGAGTAGCCTAATCACATGGGGCCCAGAGGATCTCCGGTTATAAACGTTAATGATTCTGGTTGCTAAATTGATTTAAGTTAATCAAACATAGGGCCTCCTGGTTTACTGCTTATGAGGCAGACTGGCCACAGCTTAACTACCCAGCTGTTAGAGGGGAGCACTTTGGTCTGAGGTTTGGTCCTGTTCTTTAGTAGCTGTGTAGCCTTTGGCAAATTGTTTAACCACTCCCTATGCTTGGGTCTCTGCATTTTTCAAATGTGATTATAATAGTACTTACCACATGGTGGGAATCAGTGAAGTAATACAGACTTAGAATTGCCAAGTGCCAAGAACGCAGATGCTTAAATCCTCATTCTTATAAAATATTCAACACCATTTAAGGAGTTAATACAAACTCTTTGAAAAGTGCTTATCATAGGTGCTCAATAAAGATTTATTGTACTACATTATCAGTCACTTATTAATTCAATCATATTTTTGAACATCTGCTTTAACCTAGACACCAAGGCTATATCATGAGACAATGATAAATAAATATTCTGCTCTCATGGAATTAATATTCTAACAGGAGTAAATAGACAATAATTAGAATATGTAAATTGTGTACTATATTTTACTGATTTTAAAACACCCATTTTCCCAAATACTAAAACTCAGAAGCCAGGTGTGGTGCCTTACATTTGTAATCCTAGCATTTAGGAGGCCAAGGCGGAAGGTTTCAGGTTCAAGGCTAGCCTAGGCTCATTGCAAGACCTTGCTTCAGTTAAAAAAAAATTATCAGGGCTGGGGATTATGGGACTTGTTTGATAGAATGCTCGTCTAAGCATATGTTAAACTATGAGTTTAACCCTCAATACTGCATAAAACTGGGTCTGGTAGTTTTTTGTTTGTTTGTTTGTTTTTCAAGACAGGGTTTCTCTGTATAGCCCTGGCTGTCCTGGAACTCACTCTGTAGACCAGGCTGGCCTTGAACTCAGAAATCTGCCTGACTCTGCCTCCCAAGTGCTGGGATTAAAGGTGTGCGCCACCACCACCCTGCGGGTCTGGTGGTCTTATGCCTCCTGGTGGAAGCAGGAGGATCAGAAGTTTAAAGTCATCTGGCTACAAAGTGAGTTCCAAGACGGGTTGGCCACAACCTTGTCTAAAATAAATCCTCATAATTGACATTCATTTCACACTGAACAGCATTTTTTGTTTTGAACAAAAGACAAAACAAGACAACTACAGACCAAGACAACAAATGTGTTAATAGCCTCTTAGTTTTGATGCTGGACATAGTTGCAGTTAGATATTGTCTCACCCGCCTGTCCCCTTGCTGGAAGGTACCCATAGATGAAGCGTAGGCACTAGGAACCCACTTTCCTCTGGTAAAAACCATAACCTTTGGGTAACAAGACCCTAGAATCCTCTCTCTGACTTTATTTTGTTTGTAGTCCTGTGGCAGGGAACTTGATGTCCTAGAGTTCTGAGCGGCAACTGGGAATGACTACATGGACCTTGCTTGGGGGTTCGCATGTGGTCATAGCCATCTTGGTCCAATGCCAACAACAGGCTCGGATGGGCTGGCCATCTAAGATGGTTTCTTTATCTGTTCATCACCCCAATAGTTTTGTGTCCCCTCTTTGGCAAAACACACTGGATTTCTTTTATTTTTATTTTACTTTTGCATTGTTTCATCTTATTAGATCTTTCCTCCCACTTTATTTATATTCCCATATAGCTTTTTTTGCCCACATACTATATCCTGATTATGGTCCCCCCCTCCCAGGTTTTCCCTACCTCTCCACCTATCCAGATGCACTCCCTTTCTTCCTCTCATTAGAAAACAAACAGGCTTTTAAGGGATAATGATAAAATATAACATAAGAAAACAAATTTTTTTTTAAAGATTTATTTATTTTATGTATTTGAGCATGCTATTGCTGTCTTCAAACACACTTAGAAGAGGGCATTGGATCCCATTACAGATGGTTGTGAGCCATATGTGGTTGCTGGGAATTTGGGAATTGAACTCAGAACCTCTGGAAGAGCAGTCAGTGCTCTTAACCGCTGAGCCATCTCTCCAGCCCGAAAACAAATTCTAATACACTGGAATAGGACAAAATAAACAGAAGTAAAGAACACAAGAAAATGCACAAGAGACAGACATAGTCACAGGGACCCACTAGATCACACTTAGGAATCCCACAAAGACACTAAACTGGAAGCCATAATATAGACACAAAGGACCTGTAGGGTAAAAGGAGAGAAAAATAGAAATAATAAAATACAAAAACATAGCCCTGGCATGACTCTATGAAACAAGGCACCTCCACCGCTGGACATGCAACCTGCCCCTCAGAGTAGTTTGTTTTTCCAGTGAGACTCCCTTGGAGAAAACTAAAATTTTGTTTGCCAGTGTTTGTCAAGGAGTGATAACTTCTGGGTTAGGGAAGGGGCATGTGTCCACTTCTTTGGGCTCTAGGACCCCATCTGGTGTAGACCTGTGCTGGCCCTGGGCATACTGCCTCAGTCTCTGTGAGTTCCTGTGTGCATCAGTCCTGTCAATTAAGATGGCTTGTTTTAAGCCATCTCCTCTGGCTCTTATACTCTTTCTGCCTCTCTTCTGCAGGGTTCCCAGAGCCCCGAGGGAGGGATTTGATAGAGACATTTCATTGAAGGCTGGGTATTCCAAAGTTTCTCACTCTCTGCGTGCTGTCTGGCTGTGGGTCTCTGTATTTGTTCCCATCTGCAAGAGGAAGCTTCTCTGAGGATGGCTGAGTAAGGTACTGATCTGAGTTCCTGGCTGAAGTGAATACACACTGGATTTCTTTCATGAAAGCTCAGGGTACCGAGAAGTCTGATAATGAACCGGCTTGTGTTCAGAATGATTCCTCTGGCCCTCATCCGTCAACTCAGTCATGGTAAATTTATTCCTACATAAAATGCTCAGGATGAGAGCTGGATTGCAGATGCAGCCACAAATAAAAAGAACACGGAGTTCAACCTGGAGACAAATGGCTGAGGTAAGAGCCATGGCTGCCACAGTTATGCAAAACACAAAACAAATAAGGTGGTGCTATTTGCTGAACTCCAGGAGCGGGGCACCCAGCAGGCACCTCCGTCTGCAAACAGATGAAGATTTTATCTAGTTTCTAAATGTTAGAGCACTGAAGCAGAGAGAAAGGCCACAATCTTTAAAGGGTGGGCAGCCCTTTGGAAACCCACCATCCCTTCAAACCATGAACAAAACAGCAGATCAATTGCTGACTCCTCTTTCAGCCATTACCCTCTCTCTCTCTCTTTCTCGCTCTCTTTTAAAGATTTATTTATTATGCATACAGTGTTCTGCCTCCATTTATACCGGCCAGCCAAAGAAGGCACCAGACCTCATTACAGATGGTTGTGAGCCACCATGTGGGTGCTGGGAATTGAACTCAGGACCTCTGGAAGAGCAGCCAGTGCTCTTGACCTCTTAGCCATCTCTTCAGCCCAACCCTCTCTCTTTTTTATGTGCTGTTTATTGCCAACTGGTGTGCATGTCCTAACTGTGGCTTATACAGAGCACCATGTAAGACAAGAAAGACATAAGTGGAGAACAAGGGATTGAGATTATAGTCCATCGAGGAAGTTAAAATGGCTATGCAGCCAGAACCCAAGTGATACTGGCGATTATTCCGGATCAAAGAGAACAACGTAGTTATTGAAGAGATGAAAAAGGCAGGTGGATGGTTCCTGCATCAGTTGTAGAGTTAGTTGGTTATTTTTTCTTAAATTGTTTTTGTTTGTTTGTTTGTTTATGTATGAGTGCTTTGTGTGCATCTTGTCTGCACACTGCATGTGTTGCAATGCTCAAGAAGGCCAGAAGAGGGCGCAGGATCTCCCCTGGAGCTGATGTTGCAGCTGGTACTAAGCCGCCATGCGGGTGCTATGAATTGAACCCTTAGGAAGACCAACTAGTGCGCTGTGTCATCTCTCCAGCCCCAGTTCGTCATTTTCTTTAGGATTTCCCTGGTTATCTGTCTCTCTGGGGATAACTATTCTGCTTTTTATAGGGATAGAGACACATCTCAGCCCACTTAGCCCCTAATGAGAAGATTTCAGTTTGAGTGGTGAGATCTGGAGCCAGATGTTGAGGCACGAAGTCCATCTCCCACTGATGAATTCTGGTAGTTACCATTGAATGAGGTGAAGGTAGAGAAGCAAAGATGTACTTCGGGACTGATGTGCACCGACTCGTCTCCTGTACAGCCCGCAGCGCTTTGTTTGGGACAACTGTCCAACTGCACCAGTAGAGGGAGGAATGGTGTGGGAACAGATTTAGAAAACGAAGACCTCGAGGTCGTAGGTGACCATTAAAAAGCAGGCTAGCAAGAAGTTCATAGTCTCAGGAAAACGTCTTATAAACTATCCCAAAATGAGACCTACAGAGTAACAAGCTAGAGAATAAGGATATGTATGCCTGGAACAGTAGACACATTTCAAAATGCCAATGATGGGCAGAAATGATTGATATTGGTTGTCTCCAGGTGATAGAATTAGAATTATTAAAGAATTTATTTATTTATACTTATGTGTAGGAGTGTTTTGCCTGTACGTATGTGAGTATACTACGTGCCTGTCTGTTCTTGGAGGGTGTCAGATTGCCTATACTGAAGTTACAGTTGGTTGTGAGCCAACTACATAGGTGCTGGAAACCAAAGCTCCATCTGTGAGCACCAGTAAGTTTTCTTAACTGTGGAGCCAACTCTCCAGCCACCTGGTGGTAGAATTATTTTAAAAATAATTTTAAATGCTTTTGTATGTCAGGCATGGTGGCTCATACCTGTAAACCCAGAGCTTGGGAGGAACAGGCAGAAGTATCGGCTCAGGGTCATCCTAGGCTACATCGTGAGTTTGAGGGGTCTCAAAAAACAAAACAAAAACTACCCCAAAGATCAACAACAACAACAACAACAGACCCAAAACAAACAACCCATTTCTCATGGCAAAAGCGATGGCTTACACTTAGAAAAGCTCACTAGAAGTCATTTGGTTTTTATTTTAATATTAAATTTTTATTTAGATTTTAATTCATTTATGTGTTTACTTTTGAGACACCCCAGACTCTAGTTTGTCATTTTTGAATGGAAGGATTTTCCTGTGCCTGGTGGTGTACAACCTTTAGTGATTGTCAAAGCTTGCTGGGCCTTGACTCATGGTCTAGTTTATCTGGTGTCATGGAAACTTCCTATAGGGCTCTGGGTCCTCTCACACACTCTCCCTCCCTGCCTGGTCTGTTCTCCGCTGAGGGAAAACATTACCTACCAGAGGCAGGCAGTACCAGAACTTGTTTGCTCTGCCTGTTTCCCCTCTAACCTCGGTTCTGGTGTTGGCTTCCAAGCACAGCTGAAGGTGTGTCCATGGCATTGACCTGATGATGCAGCTGCCCTGGCTCCCTTCACTTGCCCCCTCTGCCCTGCAGTTTCTGCGTCAGCGCGCCAGTATTTGCGAGGACCATTTGCCAAGCCCTGTGCTGCTTGCTGCTCTTTGATCTGTAAACCTGAAGCTAAGCCAAGCTGGTCTGCAAGCAGCTGTTCTGGGCTTTGCAAACCACATCCTAACCCAAGGTCTCATCTAAGACAA
>NW_022196905.1:248105285-248105878 GCF_008632895.1 Mastomys coucha
CATCAGGGGGGGGGGAGGGCAAGAAAATGTGAATGATGGCCATCTTTGATTAAATGATGGGGGAAAAGCAACAGCTTTAGTATGATTCCATCAATCATTTTGAGAAACGTTTATTTTAGAGAACAATTCCCTAAGGTTTTCAAACCACTGGATAGGAAGGTAATCGATAAGCCTTTCTGAAAATAAACCATTAATGAGCCTGAAGAACTGTAAAGTTGGGGTGTGGTCCTCCTCACCTGTGCTCTCAGCACCTAGGAGGCAGAGACAAAGATGGCGGTGAGTCAAAGGCCAGCTTGTGGTACTTGAGACATTCAAAACCAAAACAGAACTGTTTAAAAATTAACACTCTGGTTTAGAGTATTCTAGAATCAAACCTACCACAAACAGAGTCAGGAATATACAGAATTCAGTACAAGCTTAAAGCAACTTTTTAAAGTAATAAGGAGAGACAGGTGTAATACCCACTGTTAATCCCAGCCTGTGGGAGGCAGGGGCAGGCAGATTTCTATAAGTTCAAGGGCAGCCTGGTCTACATGGTTAAGTTCCAAGCCAGCCAGGGCAGTATAGTGAGGTTCTGCTTAAAGAAAAAAAAG
>NW_022196905.1:248105963-248131611 GCF_008632895.1 Mastomys coucha
AAAAAAAAAAAAAAAAAAAAAAAAAAAAAAAAAAAGTAAGGAGAGATGCCCATTTCTAGCAATATTGAGAATAACCCAGAAGACCCTCAGTATTTAAAAATAAAACACATATGTGAGTTCCTAGGATGCCAAGGGAACCAAGCACTCAAGACTCCTAAAGGTGAGCTAACTCCAGAGCCCAGGGAGAACTGTTCCTGGAACAGGGTGGGGACAGCCGCCAAGCTCACAGCCGGTTTGTGTGCACGGAGGGAGGAGTTGGGCCAGAGAAGCCTCTGGAGGATTCTTGACATCTCTGCTCGGTGGTCTCTATGTCTGGGAGAACTGTCAGCCTCTGCAATGTGGTCCTACTTCTAGAAAGCCATCCCATAAACAACATGAAGCCTAAGATTTACCAATCTCTGCTGTACAGGATGTTCTATCTACTTTATTTGCAATAGAAAATCTGAAAGTTTCCCCATGTCCAACAAGAATAGAACAAACAAGTACTGTGTAGCATCCGTCAGAAGAGAGGTTTTTGGGTGTTGTGGTACATCCCTGTAATCCCAGCATTTGGGAAGCTGAGGCAGGAGGATCAGGAGTTCAAAGTCAGCTTGAGCTACATAGAAAGACCTTGTCTCAAAAAGATGGAATAAAGTTGATCTCTTTGTATGATACTTGGAAAATGTTCATATAATATATTCATATTAAAAACAGCCATGCCATAGAACAATTTTGTTTAATAAATATAAATCACATAGTAATTTCAAATTTTAGAAGGAATAATTTTAAAGTCAGGGAGCACCAAAAAGAGTGAGAAAATTAAAATTTTTTCAAAGACTTACTTATTGGATTTTTGTCTATGGATATTTTGCATGTATGTTATAATGCACACTCTGTGTGTGTGTCTGGTTCCTATGGAGGTCAGAAGACGGTGTTAGGTCCTCTGAGACTGGACGCATGGATGGTTGTGAGACACCATGTGGGTGCTAGGACCTGAACCCAGGAAGGGCAGCCAGTGCTCTTAACCCCTGAGCCATCTTGCTATCTCCAGTAAAATTAGTTAAAAAAAAAAATTATTATTAGTGTGTGTGTTCAGCAGTTGCTTCTCTCCTTCCAGAGTGGCATCTTAGGATGGAACCTAGGTCGGTGGTCAGGCTTAGATTGCAAGTGATTTTACCGGCTGAGCCATCTCATCAGGCTTTGAAATGAGTTTTTATTGTTTTATTCTAAATGTCAAAGGATCTCTCAACATGCAATCAGTATAAAATTAACGAGGTAGTAGGCATTTTTAACACTAAGTCTTCACAATATGATTATATCAACAATACATCTCACCTTAGACCAGCCACATTTCAAGGATCAAAAGTAAATTACGACTGTGGCTACTATGTGAGACCGTGCAACTGTAAAGTGAGTGGAAAAAGCGAGCAGTACAGCTCAGTGGCACAGCATTTGTTTTGGTTTAATTCCCTATATCAAAAAGGGGTGTGTTGGGGGTGGGTGGGTTGGAAAGTGACTGAAGAAGACACCCAGTGTCCCAATGTCAACAAGAAAGCAACAGGACTCTGACAACAGAGTGTCTCAGGAAGCATCTCGGCATGCTGTAGCTTTTATTGGAGGTTACAGTGAGTGATACGTGTCTTTGGGCACTAGAGCTCTTGTTGTGCCCAGTGTGATGTGAGCCTTGTGCATCTAAATAGCACTCTGCCTTTTCAGGCCCATTGCAGGAAGAAGACGTTGTAGACCTGCAAAGTGTGGTGGTTGGAGCACTGCACATGCGCAGAGACACTACTACGAAAATAACAGTCTAGCGCCTCTTGTGGATGGTGTTAGAGCTGTTGTCTGTGCCTGTCGAGGGAGCAAGAAGCACGTGTGGTTCAGGAATGAGATTATGTGTTTTAGCATAGGAGAGAGATCCCACCACTAATGTTGTTGGTTCCTTTGTTAACTTTGTGATCAGATAAAAGTTGCTCTGGTAATTTTCCATTGTTTAAAGAAAAAAATAAAAACGACTTCAGATCCCTCAACTCGTTGCACTCTTAAACAGTTTTGTACCCTAATGAAAATGAAGCTGCAGAGATTTTGGCTGCCTTGTTCCTTGATTGATTATTAATTAGTTTTAACTTCCCATTTTGTTCTAACTGGAGTCCAAAACTCTGTGGTATGCCAAGTAAAGGAGATTAAGGCACAGGACAAAGTAATAATAACAACAACGACTATGATATTGACTATGACAATGACTCCAATGACGACAACGGTGATGATAAATGCCCATTATCAAATGAGAGCATGGTTCTATCTGTGCTTTGAAAATTTATTAAACTATGTATGCATTTATCTCTATTTCTATTTATCTATCCAGATACTTACCTATTTTGGTAAATTTGATGGAATTTTTTTATTTGTTTTTCCTTGGAGGGTGATTGAATTTTTGTGGAGATTATCATTGTCTAGCAAATCCCACATATGGTAGATGACTATTCAACCAGGTTCTTATCATTGCCCATGCCCAGGAGTCAGGCTAGAGTACACAGAGAAGGAAGTTCCAGGAGGACCCTCATTTTAATGTATTTCTATACCGTTAATACAATAGTTTTCATAACAAAAAAGGACAATAAATTAATCAATTACTGTCACCCCAACTGCCCTCCACAGTTTTCTCAAACATCTCACCACAAGACCTGAAAGAGTTAACATAGAGAATTCCAGATACTTGATGTGAGGACAAATCCCAGATTGGATGGTGGCCCAGGGTTGGGGTGAGAAACAGCAGAGTGTAGGGGGGAGGTCCAGGGGAGGGGCTTAGTTCTTACTCTCAACCAATAGCCTAAGGGCTTCAGGCCCAACGCCCATTGGCTGAAACTATTTCAAGGGTCAGGATTGCACCTGAACTCATCATCAGAGGACTTGGTGGAGGAGCGCTCGTGGGTGGGCTTATCGGTCTGGCTGCTTGGCGACTGCTTTGCCTGGACGTGGAAGGTAATCCCTAGGGTTCTCTGCACTGTGGTGGTGATTGGTATGCTCCTGGCTTGCTTTCTGATATTCTGGCTTTTTCTGCCCTGGGCTGAGATGCTTATCTGACATGGCTTTACTTTACTTGGCATCAATGTTCATTCTCTCTCTCTTTCTCTCCCTCTCTTCTTCCCTCCTCTTCCCTCTCTCCCTCTCTCTTTCCTTAATAGTATTATAGATTGAACACAGGTCCTGGTCCTGCTAGCCAAGTGCTCCACTGCCTTAGTTTTACATTTCGTGAGACGTGGTCTTGCCAAGCTGCCTGGGCTACAGTACTGAGGAGACCCTTTCTTTGGGGGGGGGTCTCTGTGTGGACAGATGGTAGCCCGCGTGCTTTGATGAATACTTTCCTGTCATTGTTTTTTCCTCTCAGTTTAACTTAGAGCATAGAGTTATAGAGTTGCATATAGAAAAATCCCACTTACTCAAGTCTGGGAGATGACTCAGCAGGAAAAGCCCTTGTCACCCAAGGGTGAGGGTTAGAATTCGTATCTCTAGGACCCATGTCAAGTCAAATGTGGCAGTACACATGTGTAATCCCAGAAACCACAGCAAGATGAAGCAGAGATTCTGCTTCAGACAAGGTGGACAGTGAGGACTGAAACCTGATGTTGTCCTCTGACCTCCACACATTTGTAGTGGAATGTGCTAGCCCTCACTGAAACATGCACATGTACAAGTACACACTCACACCAAAGACAAGAGGGGGGAAAATCCCATTTGTAGTAGATATATCTTCAATGAAATGATCCCTGATAATTTTAGGAAATGAATTGCTCCTGTATTTCCTATCTCTGCAAGACATTCTTACCCCACCCTCCCCCCCATTCACAGCAAAGCTGTCTTACAAGTGAAATCATATAAAAGCATTAGAGAGAAGCATGTGTGATGTCACCCCATGCTTAGATCTAAACATAGCTCCCCAACTCAAAGAGCACCATCTTAGCCTTACAGGGACATCTCTTTTTCCCTGTAGGCTTTGTGAGCCATGGACTCCTACGTGATTCAGACGAATGTCAATGACAGCCTGCCTTCAGTTCTGGATGTACATGTCAATATTGGTGGGAGAAGCTCGGTGCAAGGTAGAGTGAAAGGCAGAAAGGCGAGATGGAATGTGAGGCCCTCTGACATGTCCAATAAAACCTTCAATCCCATCCGAGCCATCGTGGACACCATGAAGGTGAAGCCAAATCCCAACAAAACCGTGATTTCTCTGTCAATCGGTGAGTTCAGGCCACTTGATGGAGGGGTGGCATTGCTTGCCCGTCTCCCACCCTCATGGACTGTCTGGAAGAGAGGAGAGGAGATGAGACTCAAACGTGGGGATGAAAACTCTTGGTGGTTCTTTTGCTTTCCTCTTCTGTGAACAGGGGATCCTACAGTGTTTGGGAACCTGCCTACAGACCCTGAAGTGACCCAAGCCATGAAAGATGCCCTGGACTCGGGGAAGTACAATGGCTATGCCCCATCCATTGGTAAGCATGCCCAGAGATGCTCAGAGTGCATCTTTTTGGTCATTGTTATATAACACAGTCTGATCTCAAACTAGTGATCCTCCTGCCTTAGCCTTTCAAGAGCTGGGAATATAGGCATGTGCTATTGTCATGCCTGACTTTTAATTTTTTTTAATTAAATATATTTATTCATGTGTGAGTGTGTGTGTGTGAGTGTGTGTGTGTGTGTGTGTGTGTGTGTGTATGTATGTTACACACACCGAGATAGGCAGAGAGAGAGAAAAAGAAAGAAAGAACCAGGCAGACAAACAGACAGGCAGGCAGACAGACAGACAGAGGTGGGGGGAGCAAGAGTGCATGTGGTGTGGTTATGGTATGTGTGTGTGTCAGTTAAAGGACAACTGGGGAGACTGGCTTTCTTTCCATCATGTATGTCCTGAGGATTGAGCTCAGGTTGCCAGACTTGGCAACAAGCATCTTTACCCACTGAGCCACCTCACTTGCTTTCTATCAAGCTTTCTAAATAAGACTCCAACCTATAATAATTGTCATTGATTTCCTGATCTGTGGTTCTGAAGAAGAGCCCAAGATAGAACCACCCTTTAGATTAGAGAAAGGGTCCCACTCGGGATTCTTTTTGTTTTTTGTTTTTTTGTTTTTTCGAGACAGTGTTGCTCTGTGTAGCCCTGGCTGTCCTGGAACTCACTCTGGACCAGGCTGGCCTCGAACTCAGAAATTCGCCTGCCTCTGCCTCCTAAGTGCTGGGATTAAAGGTGTGCGCCACTACCTGGCTCCCGCTCTGGATTCTTTAACGCAGTCATTGAGGTCTAATTTCTTTTCTGATGTCATTGCTGGCTGACGCCTTCTCCTTGGGTGCTCAACCAGAGTTATCCCTCAACAGTTCTGCCCACCTTTACTGTGAAGGCAACTCTGGCTGCGCTCAGTCCTCTAGGCTTGACATTTATTTATGCATTTGCCTCCTGTAATTAGCTCCTTTATTTCCTTATGGTTTAAAACTCTGTTTTCATTCTGGCCTTGGTCTCTTTCAAATGCATTAATAATGGTTTAGGAGGGAATTAACAACAAGTGGCTGATACATTGTGGGCAGAAGTTATTATTCCTGGGTGCAAGATACTTCTCTGTTTAGGAAAATCCCATCTGTCAAAAATGTCTCTCCTTTGATTTTGGCAAAATAATTATTTCCTTGGCTTTATCTCATATTGTTTATCTACCACTGGGTATTGTATACATTGTATACATTATCTCCCACTGGGTATCGTATACATTGATCCCTTCTTAATGTAGGATTAATTAAAAAGCAACAACCCAGTTTTATAGTAACATCAGATTCAAAAGCTTTTCCAAGAGGTGTCAGAGACATGGTTTTCAGGAGGATTACATTACATATTGGAAAATTACTTACATATTAGAAAGTTGCATACAACCACCATCAAATTCAAGACTCAAAATTAGGTTATAAGATATTATAATGAGGACCAGTAAGATGCCTTACTGGGTGAAAATGCTTGCTGCCAAGCCTGGTGATCTGAGTTCAATTCCTGGGACCCCCATAGTGGAGGGAGAGAACTGACTCCCCAAAGTTGTCCTCTGACCGACACACATGTGCACACCCACACAATACCCAAGTAAATAATTTCATTATCCAAAATATTAGGAAAGTAATCGAGCTTGGAAACTGGAGTCAAACCTTTACCTGACAAGAGTTCAAAAGGGTCTGAGCATGGCCCAGAAGGGCAGGAAGGACATGGTCGGCTCCAGGAACCCATTCTTCTTCATTAATAGAGTAGGAAATGTTGATCACTGTTGCTTGAAAGACCCATTAGTGAATTGTTGATGGCATTTCAAAAAGTAGACCCTATATAAAGGGACTTAAGGTGTAAGTCCTTCTTTAAAGCAGAATAAGATATAATTATAGCATTCATGCAGTGGGTTTATGCTTCTGCTTGTTGTCACACATTTGCACTCTTAGTAAATGAGCAATAGGAAATAAATTCCCTTAACACATGATTGAGATGAGCAGAATGAACTGTCCCTAAGCAAGGGTGGAGGGTGGCTGGAAGCAGTGTCAATCGAGGGATGAAAACCTCCAGCTCTCTCTCTCCCATGTCCTGTCTCAGGCTACCTGTCCAGTCGGGAAGAGGTTGCTTCCTATTATCACTGCCCTGAGGCTCCTCTAGAAGCTAAGGTAAGCCACAGTACCAGCTCAGAGGCCCCTGGGGCAAGCACACTCCTTGCTTCTGTCCCACAGGGGTGATGGTTTTGGGAGAGCTGAGGAGAATCCCTGTGTAGCAAGTTGTAGCAAGTTGAGGACTTCTTACACAGCTGGGGTTATTGATCAGTAATCATGATTAATGTCACTATGGAATAAAGGGGTGTCTCCTGACATGGATATACTGTTGTCCTAGTGTCTCAAAGGACCCCCAAGGTCATCCTAGATTTGATTTTCTTCAAAAGATCATTGAAAAACTCTTCATGAATAGTAAATCATTTAATTTAAAAGAATTTCTCATTAGGAAGTGTTTATGCATGTGTCTGCCTTCACTCATGTTAGTTAGGGCGCTGAGATAGAACATTAAGAGTCTCATGGCATACTGGATTGGTGGCAGGGCCAGCCTTGGATGCTGCCCTCCCCTCTTGTTGTCTATCTCCTAATCTAAGAGGTGTCTCTCATCTGTGTTTAGAGAAGAGTCAGGCTTCAAGTCTCTGGTCAAAAGTAAATAAATAACCTGGTGGAAAATAGTCCAAGGTCAATCGAAGATCTCCCTTGAGAGTTGGTTGAGTCATAGCCAGCTTGTCCTTTTTAAAGTGATTTGCTTAATTTTTAAAAGTGGCGATCATTTTCAAGAACATTTAGAGATAGCTGAGAGATGGTTAGAAGAGAGATAGACACATACATAGATGAGAGATATACAGCAGATAAAGGATAGATAGATAGATAATAGATGATAATAGATTATGGATGGATGATAGGTAAATAAATAGATGATAGATGATGGATGATAGATGATGGATGATGGATGATAAATGATAGATAGATGATGGGTGATAGATAAATAAATAGATGATAGTAGATAAGTGATAGATTACAGATAGATGAGTGATAGATAAATAAATAGATGATAGATGATAGACACATGATAGACAGTAGATAAATGATAGATGAGGAATGATAGATAAATACATGATAGATGATAGATGACAGATGATAGATTATAGACAAGATAGATGATAGATACATAGATAGACAGACAGACAAGATAGATTTGGTTGGGCTCAGCACAATATTTACTATTTCTTTGGGATTTATTAAAATAAGTTCATTAATACTTTCAACTCACACACATGATGTGAGTGTGAGGTGAGAGGTTGGCGCCAAAGGCAGATTTTACTCTTTTAAAACTTTTTATATTCATCTATTTTGTGTGTATGTTGGTGAGTGTGACTGGGGTAGCTCACTTCCAAGTCCACCCTTTCTCTCTTCACAGGATGTCATTCTGACAAGTGGTTGCAGTCAAGCCATTGAGCTATGTCTAGCTGTGTTAGCCAATCCTGGACAAAACATCCTCATTCCAAGGCCCGGGTTTTCCCTCTACAGGACTTTGGCTGAATCTATGGGAATTGAGGTCAAGCTGTACAATCTATTGGTAATTAAAAACATTTTTTTATTTTTTATTTTATCTTAAATGTATGGTGTTTCTGTCTGCATACCACATGTGTACCTGCCAGAAAAGGATATTAAATTCCCTGGAACTAGAGCTATAGATTATTTGAGCCATCATGTGAATGCTGGGAATTGAACCTGGATCCTTTGCAAGAATAGCAAGTACTCTTAATCCCTGAGCCATCACTCCATGCCTTAGCTTATTTTTTAAATTATTTATTTAATTATTTATTTAATATATATGAGTACACTGTTGCTGTTTTCAAACACACCATAAGAGGGCATCAGATCCCATTACAGATGGTTGTGAGCCACCATGTGGTTGCTGGGAATTAAACTCAGGACCTCTGGAAGAACAGCTAGTGCTCTTATCCTCTGAGCCATTTCTCCGGCCCCCCCTTAACTTAATTTTTGACTCAAGGGCTCAGTTACTAACCTGTTAAAAAAGAAATGACCATTGTCATGCAGAGACTGGTCTGCAGGTGAGAGGTTGGTGCCAAAGGCAGATTTTACTCTTTTAAAACTTTTTATATTCATCTATTTTGTGTGTATGTTGGTGAGTGTGACTGGGGTAGTGAGTTTAGTGTGTGCATGCAGTGGCCCGTGTGTGGAGGTCAACGACAAATTTCTGTAGTTCTCACCCACACCGCCCTGTGGCTCCCAGGGCTGGAACTCAGCTCAGGAGGCTTGGTGGCCCCTTATTTTATTCTTTACACTGAATTCTTGGGCCAAATACTCCCCCTCAATTGTTCAGAAACATTCTAGTCTCACATTTTCCTTTCTCAGCCGGAGAAGTCTTGGGAAATTGACCTAAAACAACTGGAATCTCTGATTGATGAAAAAACAGCTTGTCTCGTTGTCAACAACCCATCCAATCCCTGTGGCTCTGTGTTCAGTAAGCGGCACCTTCAGAAAATCTTGGCAGGTAAGTGCTGAAGACAACCCACCCTGGGAGGAGATGTGAAGAGCATCCTTCAGCTGCTCCTTGAGTGGCAGGATGTCCTGGGTCTGGACTGGCGTTGAAGAAACACCAGCACTGCCTCTAGCCTATGATGTGTCATGGGGCCCAGGACTTGTCTAAAAGAAAGGGAAATGAGAAGTTTATCCCTAATCCAAATCTAGCAAGCATTTCATTTAGGCAGATGTTGTATTTCAGATTAGAAATGTTCAAATGCCAGGTCTGTATAAACATCCTCAAATCCCTCCTTTTAAAACCACAAAGGGCTGGAGAGATGGCTCAGAGGTTAAGAGCACTGACTGCTCTTCCAGAGGTCCTGAGTTCAATTCCCAGAAACCACATGGCGGCTCACAACCATCTGTAATAAGATCTGATATACTCACACAAATAAAATAAATAAAAAGTTAAAAAAAAACCCACAAACAGACAAACAACCAAACAATATCCTCCTCATACCCCCAACAAAGCATAATGATGAAATACTCAAGTTTGAAATACTGGATCCCAGGTATTTTGGTTAAGAGGTAGTTCACCTATGTTTGCCTTTCCCCACTACCATCCTGTGGAAGAGGGAGTCTGGAATGTGTGGTTAAATGCCACAGTTAGGCTAGACAGCCTGGGAGAACATGGTAAGTGCTTAGTTCTCAACAGTATGATTGGCAAGGACAGAACACAGAGCACAGAGGACCAGGCACGAAGGAAACGATGACATAATCTGAACTGAAAATGACTCCAGCATTGCTCTCATTATTTATTTTCAGTGGCTGAAAGGCAATGTGTCCCCATCTTAGCCGATGAGATCTATGGTGACATGGTAAGTCTGGGTTGGGTTGGATCATAACAGGAGTCTCAGTACAGTACTATTTCCTGGGATATGGAGAGTTGCCTAATGGCATGTTCAGATGCAGCTGGCCATTCTGTGCAGACGTTCTTGACAAGATCACAGACTCCTCAGCTTAGCTTTTCATTAATTGAACCATTTAATTCAAAGAGCTGGGAAAAGGCAAAAGTCCTTGGAATTCCCTTGAATGTAGATGCTGAGGAGATAAGATGTAAAGGTACTTGTGGGATTTCTTGTTCATGACTCTTACGGATGTGTGTTCTGAGCAGCTGTTGGCGAGAGGGGTCCTGAAAATGTACCTCAGTGGTTGGGGATGTGCCCAGCTAGCATGCTCAATCTGGGCCTAATTCCTGGCATAAGAAATGAAAAGAAGCTAGGAATTGGTGGCACATGCCTTTGATCCCAGCACTTGGGAGGCAGAGGCAAGCAGATTTCTGAGTTTGAGGCCAGCCTGGTCTACAGAGTGAGTTCCAGGACAGCCAGAACTACACAGAGAAACCCTGTCTCGAAAAACAAACAAACAAAAAACAAAAGAAATGAAAAGAAATACTACATAGGCAAAGGAAGAATGGTTGATATCATTCTAGACTTCTTTGGGAATATTACAGATCCTTTTGTGCTGTGACACCTTCTAGTCACCCCTACTCTCTATCCCCCACCCCCAAAGTTTGCATTCTGCAACATAGCTGGGTCTAGGAATGTTAGACATTGGATTATGGACCTCCCCTTCTATTTTTAAATTTATAACTCCACCTATTAAACTTCCATAGTGCAAGTTTCCAGAAGTTGTACACAGCATTGGACTAGTATCATTACCTGCACTTTATTCTAGACCACACACCAAATTAAATGTCTTTGGTTAAGTTTCCCTGAACTATGTGGGACCCAGTCATGCTTGAGAGTGGGAAGGAGCCTGTCAATCCTTACCCTGTCCCTCAACATCTAAATAAAGGGATGGGAGGGAGGCACTGGATCCAGAGGAACGCATTCCAGAGCGCCTCTCCTCCTCAGGTGTTTTCAGATCGCAAATATGAACCACTGGCTACCCTCAGCACCAATGTCCCCATCCTGTCCTGTGGTGGGCTGGCCAAGCGCTGGCTGGTTCCTGGCTGGAGGTTGGGCTGGATCCTCATCCACGATCGAAGAGACATTTTTGGCAATGAGGTGAGAGCAAGACGGTGGAATGGTGTGAATAGTTTAGTACACGTATTTGGTTTTGAATGCCCAGTGTTGCCGAGGGAGGGTCTCCTCCTCTTTCTGACTGTCATTTGTAGTGTCTGGAAATATATTGGATGAAGATGTAGATAGAAATTCCTCATCCAAACCCAGTTTTCTCGTATTTGGGTCTCTGGGTCTGTTCCACCTGCCTCCAATTTGACGGCTATAAAGAGGCAAACGACCACAGTAATGATGCCACTATTACTTATGTTTTGTGAACCTATATCTTCATAACACCCTATCAGAGCATCTTACAGTCAAGATAAACAGGGTGCAGGAAGTGACATCATCTGCCCATGCTCACACACAGGTTTGTGACAGAGAAGGACCATAAGCCCAAGTGGTCTAATGTAAGAGGCTCACCAGGTGCCATCTTTCCTGAGGTTAAAAACCTGATAGAAAGATTAGAATAGAGCCACAACACAAGGATGCTTACCCTCAGAGCTCCCGGGGACTAAACTCCAACCAAAGAGTACACATGGGGGGACTAATGGCTCCAGCAGCATGAGTATAGCAAAGGATGGCCAAATTGGTCATCAATGGGAGGAGAGGACCTTGACCCTGTGAAGGTTCTATGCTCTAGTGTAGGGGAATGCCAGGGCCAGGAAGTGGGAGAAGGTGGGATGGTGAGCAGGGGGAGGAGGGAGGGAACAGAGGATTGCTTTAGTTTTAGTTTTTTTTAATTTTTATTTTTTTCTTATTTTATTTTATTTTTATTTTTTCTTTTGGAGGGGAACCTGGGAAAGGAGATATTGTAAATAAAGAAAACATCTAATAAAAAAAAATCAAAAAAAAAAAAAAAGAAAAAAAAAAAGAGAAAGAAAGGCTGAATAATTTGTCTCCCGGGGGATTCTAGATTCGAGATGGGCTGGTGAAACTGAGTCAGCGGATCCTGGGACCATGCACCATTGTCCAAGGCGCTCTGAAGAGCATCCTTCAGCGTACCCCTCAGGAGTTCTACCAGGACACTTTAAGCTTCCTTAAGGTAAAGGGCAGCTTGTAGCCTTTCACTTGATGACTTTGGGAGCCAGAGAACATATCAGCAGAATTAGGAATGATGGCCATTCATTTCTGCAGCCCTGTGCAACTGGGGCTTCCTAATCGGAAGGCATTGTGAGAGTCATTCTCCATAGCTAGCTTTCCCCACTTCTTGTAATTTACTCCATCTTGCTAAGAACTTCAAGTGATGGGGTTTTGTTCTTGTTGGCTCTTTGTACCATAACAGTAAACCTAGGTTTGTGGTCTTCAATGAAGGTTCTACCTTCAATAATATTTTTGTTTCTTTTTTAAAAATTGCTTTATTACATAAAACATTACATATGAAAGTCAAAGTTTTCTTTTACTTAAAATTTGATCCCTGGTTTCTTTTTGTTTCTCTCTTCCTCTTGTAGTCCAATGCGGACCTCTGCTATGGGGCACTGGCTGCTATTCCTGGACTCCAGCCAGTCCGCCCTTCTGGAGCCATGTACCTTATGGTAAGTGTGTGTGTGTGTGTGTGTGTGTGTGCTTTTGCATGTGTGTACTCATGTGTGTGTGTTTGCGAGTGTGTGTATGTGTGTGAGAGTGTGTGTGTAGATGTGATAAAGCCCAGGAGATGGCTTGCCAGTATCGTTATGGGTGGTCATGCAGGGTCTGCCTACATCCACAAAGATGAGTTAGGCACCGGTCCCCATCATTTGATATATTGACATGTTATGAATAATCCCAGTGCTTCGACTGACCTGTGTTCACAACAGCCTCCCAATAACTTCAGTACAGCCACTTATGTCATGCACAGATACAGAGGCATGCTTTGTGGTTCATGACTAACAGTCAGTTCGGAGGTCGGGGGACCACACAGAGATTTTGTTGTTCTCCAGTATCTCTAGTGCCATTTGTGATCCAGGGATGCTAACTGTCCTGCAATGAGTGGGGTAGACCCCACAAAGTAAAAAATAACCTGGTCCTGATGCTAACTATGCCTCTTTTGAAGAAAAGAGATGACAAGGCGTTCCTCTCCCTATTTCCCCTTATCAACATCCCAGAAGGAACCCTTCATTAAGCTAAAATACCGATATAACCATGTCATCTTTCTCGTGTTCTGGTTTTCTCAGTTATGGGTGGCAGAGTTCCCAAATGGCTTCAGGGACTCCCTCATTTCTGGCATAGGACACTGGTATGTATTCCTCCAGTGACATGCTGGCCTTCTCTTTTTATTGTGGGTGCAGGTGGGAATTGAGATGGAGCATTTCCCAGAATTTGAGAATGACGTGGAGTTCACAGAGCGGCTAATTGCGGAGCAGGCTGTCCACTGCCTCCCAGCCACGGTGAGTGCTGGTGTGGATCTCTGCAGACATTCCCAACAGCCCCAGAAGACCCCAGAGGTCTTCCTGAGCTGTGTTTTAGCTTGATATTTTCTCCCATACCAAGTATTTTCCTTCATCATTATACCCTCTGAACAGGAAGAAAAGTTAGAAACACTCACTGTGGGTGGGAGGAGAGTTGTCTATTTCAAGATGAATGAACTCAGTTGCCAATTCAGTTCCCTTCAGTAGGGTGAAAGGACATCCTCTAGTGGAATGGCATTACTCTGTCTTTCACACCAGAGGTCTGGCTAGGTTAAGTGAGCCAGTATCAGATTCCATTGCCCTGGAGATAACAGGTTGTTTTTTGTTTTTTTTTTTTTTCCTCAGTGCTTCGAGTACCCAAATTTCTTCCGGGTGGTCATCACAGTCCCCGAGGTGATGATGTTGGAGGCTTGTAGCCGGATCCAGGAGTTCTGTGAACAGCACTACCACTGTGCTGAAGGCAGCCAGGAGGAGTGTGATAAATAGGCCCTCACGAATCCTCCTGACGTGTCCCATGAAAGGAGAGCTGGGCCGGGCTGCTCCTCCTCAGGAAGACAGATGTCCCTTTTGGGAGAGGGACCTTCAAAGCACCGCATCAAGACTTGAGGATTATTTCTTCTTCCCCCAGTTACATCCAACACATGACCGGAACCCCAGATTCTCCCCTTACTCGGCTCTGTAGGAGTGACTCATGAGCTCATTACCCTCACCTAGACACACACACACACACACACACACACACACACACACACACACACACACACCATATACTTCCTTATCCTGAGGGCACTGGGTGAATAATTTACCAGAAAGAAGCCGGGAGGAGAAAAGCAAGAACTCAGGATGAGAGAAGCAGAAGGAGGAGGATAGCTGACACAGGAGCATCCTCTTCAGTCAGGTTGGAAGTCACCTCTGTTGCTGCCTCACTTCAGGAATACCTCACTCCCTGTGGTAGAGCTACACAAGAGAGAAGCTGAGGACTTGTGAATTTGGTTAATTATATTTTAAGTACATTAGGAAACTTGATATTTAAAGGATCCTTGATAGAATTTTTTTTTTTTGTAAAGAATTATTTTGTGGTGCAAATAAATACCAGCTTCCTAAACTGATCAGCTTCCTAACTGGTTAGATCTGCTTGCATCAGGTTTTCTTAAAACAGGAGCAATACCTCATTGAGGGAGAAAGAAGGGACGGGACAGGAGGCCTTTCCAGAGACATTGCTGTGTACAGTGGGACAGCATCTTCCTCCTCGTCTTCTTGTAGAATCATCGCCACTTTTGCTGTCATGTGAATATTGATTTATTAATATTTGTAATATTATCTTTTCATATATTTTCTAAGATACATTTATATTATAAGATCTTTTATTTTGTCAAGGGCATAAATTATTTTTTCTTTTTCTTTTTTTTTTAAATAAAAATTTATCAAGTATGCTTCTCTGTGATATGTTTTCTGGGGCAGGGTTTGGTCCAATCCATCACTCGCCAGGGCTCTGCCTTAGTTGGCCTCTTCTCATTGCTGTAACAGAGCCCCTGATGTAAGGAAGGGCTTATTCTGGCTCACAGTTTCAGGGGGTGCAGTCCCTCACGGAGGGGAGGCATGGAGAGAGGAATGCTTGCTGTGCTCAGCTCAAAGTCTCCTTTTTATTCATTTCGGGGCCCCGGCCCACGTCACTGTGCTATCGACAGTTAGGATGAATGTCTCCATCTCAGTTAACACTCTATGAAACCCCTCCCAGGCATATGCCTCTCTCTTGGTTATTCTAGATTGTGATAAGTAAACAATCAAAACCAGCCATCCTGGTATCCTCTATTTCTCTGTACTGATTTAAGAAGGTGCTTATAAGAGAAATGTATATGCATTTGTGTATGTATGCATATGTGTGTGGTACAGGGTTCTGCCTTTCTTCCCCAGCGTTGTCTGGATGCTGACAACTCACTGGCTCAGAGAGAAGGCAGGGCGAAGTCTGGAAAGGGGAGTCCACAGCCCGTGTGTCCCTTCACGGCATCAGACACAGATGCATGTCAGAATAGAAGAGGAACAGTGGGATTTGGGACAAGTGCTGTGGCTCCCAGCCTCCTCTCTGGGGACCCAGGTGCCACCAGTATACCACTGGGAGAGGAAGTCACCCTTCCCCTCGGGGCTTCTGCACACCAGGCAGAAAGGGGAAGGAGAGCCTGGGATGAGTGGGATCTGGTCTGATTGGGAGCCGTGCTGGTTAGCAGAGGGGCTGGAGAAGAGCAAAGGCTTCTTCAGGGGTCTTAGGCATGGCTCTTTTAGGTGAAGGCCTTCCCCACGGCGATCTTTAATGAAGCAGCTCTCTGAGATGATCCTTGCTTGTTCATATTGCTTGATCGGGGGTGGGTGCGGACCCATACACTTTATTTGGGTGAACCAGAGATTAAAGGCATGAGAATACCCAGGAAAGGAAGGTCATTGGCTAAAGGCTCAAGGCTACCTAGATACCTCATTAACATGTTGAAGAGAAGTCGTGTTATGCTATGTGACTGACTGTCTGTGGTTGGTCCTCTCTGTTGGGTGTCATGGTTACATGTCCAGAGCAGGTACAGAGATGGATGGGGAACGGCTCCACTCCTGCTGTTCTCAAATCTCTGAGACTGCCAGAGTTTGAGCTTACTCAGCCTTACCAGTCCTTATGCCTGTCTGGTAGCACCGTCCCACATACCCTACATATGAATATGATGTCTATGTGTGTCTGCACACTTTTAATATCTTGGCTTCAAAGCCTTCGGTACCAATCACCTACCCTTTCCTAAATCCTGTAGCTACTCAGTGGAACTACTTTCATGTGACCTAGAGATGACAGGCCAGCACTTTGCAACCCTTCTGAGGTGAAGTTGCTTATTTACAAGTTTTCCTCAACGCCTCTCTTAGAGAGGGGCAGGAGAAATCTTGCAAGGTTGGCTTGGGGCTATATTAGATCACCACAGTCTGGAGATGGCTCACCAAGGCAGGTTTTCTTAATTAGAAGAGGAATTAATTAGAAAAATTAATTAATTAGGAATTAATTAGAAGAGGTCTCAATCCTGCTGGCCACACCCAAAGAATTATCTTTAAAAAAAAAAAAGCATCAAATGCCCCTTCTAACATGTATTTCAGTTCTGTGAGCTCCCAGACATTTTACGCCTTAAATTTCCCTATCAAATCCATAATGAAGGAAGATATGATCAAGATGATAAAAACGTTCATTTCCTGTATGCCACCAGAGTGGACCTTTTCCAAAAACGCCTGGCTCCTCTTTTCCTGTCTCCTGCGCCCCTAAATAAACAGGAAGATGGTGTTTTATACAAGACTCTTAGCTTTCCCTGGACAGGTAATCCCACTTGGCATTACTAACAGAATTCTGCTCAGACCCTGTAACTCCACAGTTTCTCTGCTGTCTACATTTTGATAAATGTGCCAGATACACTGTGAAACATCTTGGGGAAGTGACTGGGGTGTAGCTCAGTGGTACAACACTTGGCTAGTAGGTAACAAGATCCTGGGTTCATCCATACCATTGTGGTGGGGGTGGGAGAAGTGAGGGGTTGGGGGAAAGTAGAGGTGGGTGGCAAGGGATATGTGCACACTGGTCAAATTTCCAAACCACACTTATAAACATGCCGTGCTTTATATAAAGGACCTGTCCTTCAGCCATCCGATTTCTTCTCTGTCGAGGAAATGAGTGTTTAGTGGTCCACATTTCAACAATGATCTGAGCAGATGGAATTGGCTGTGTATGCACAATTTCCTTTTTAAAAGCCAAATAACTTAACCTTACAGTTCTGAGCTCTATCTAGGTTCAAATAGGGGTGACATATATCTGAAGTGTTCATCAGGTCTTGGGTGACTCTAAAATTTCTTCCCTGTTCCTAAGCTTAATATTCCAGAAGAATGCTTTTCTATCCGTGTCCGAGTCTCCGAATAAAAGCTGGGATCAAGGGCTGCAAGCAGTGGATTCACTTCTCTCGGTCTGAACACAGCCTACCAGCTGGCAGGCTTGTCCGATTAGGCGACACAGTACTTCACCCAGGTTCTAAACGCCCCAGCAACTGCACATGAGCAGATGAACCATGCCATGGGGCTGGGCTAAGGGCCACAAGAGGTTCATGTGAGCAAATTTTGACAGTAGCTCTGCTTTTTCTCTATTTTGTTACACCTTCAGTTTGAACTTGGCCCCTGCCTTATGTGAGATTCTCTTCCTCCTGTGTTCCTTCAGATTCCAAGAACTTGACAAATCATCTCTGGGCGTCATAAAAACCTGCTGAGCATTCCCAGGTCTAGGCCAGTCCTGGCAGCTGAGAAGCCGAGTGGGGTCTTAGCTGGTGTCAAAAATATGGCCCTTTAGAACGTTTCTTCAAAGAATCGTGCCCTTCACTGTCCTGCATTCCTGCTGCCGGAAAAACGAATCGGCTCCAATGGTCTTGTCAGAGATGAAACTAGACATGAGCATAGAGACAGGGGAGGCTTGAACCAGAAATGTGCTGATTGTAATGGGGAGCAGCCAGCATGAAATAAAGGCAACTTTAATTTTTACAGATGTGGTCGTGAAGGAAAAAAGTTGGGAGCAACAAGAGGGGGCCTCCACAGAGTGAAGAAGAAAAAGAAGGGGGAAAAAAGGAAAGACGATGTTGGCTCATGTGAAATGCACCCAGGTGTGTAGTTAAATGGCACATGGGGAAGTTAGGGGAGGGTCGATCTCCAAGTTTCCAGTGGAGGCTCGGAGACAGGGACACTGGAGTCAGACACTGTCTGGAGCAAACAGTAGATTCTTTGGGCAGTTGCCTGAACACCTGGACCATCCTAGGGAGGTGAGTTTGGTTTGTTGAAGATTGTGTTCCTGCTTGGTTCAAGTCTTGTTAAAGCCATTAATAGTGGAGAAAGAGAACCCTGGCAAGAGTCTGGTCAAGGGGAGGCTCTGCCAGCTCCATGCCTTCTGGGTACTACTGAGGACTGACTGTAAGCACCCTATAGCTGAGTGGTCTCACGGGGTACTCTTACCGACTGTAAACAATCTAAATATGCTTGCAAACACATCCCTGTAAGAGTGTGATGTTAGAATCCAGCCTCTGCTCAGGCCACAGGTCTGCTGCAGCCCCATTGGCCCCTTTCACGGATGCACACAGGCACCCTCCTGAGACATGACCTGTAAGTTCCCACCCAGAGCCCAATGCGGGGATGCTTCACCTGGGGAGAGACTTAACATCAATGAGAATCCTGGCTTGTGGGACACATCCTTCTACCCATGGGCAGGGGTTGGAAGAATTAACATTAAGATGTTCATAGAATTCAAAGGGTGTGATAGATTCATAGTAACCTTTGTCCAAATCACAATGACTTGTTTTAGTATAAAAAGTACCTAATTCATTCTTAAAGCATTCAGACGAATGTGCACCACAGCTCTGTAGCCAAAAGGGGGAATGACTCAAATTTCCATTAATGGAATTACAAATATATATTTGTAAATATTTGTAATATATATGTATATATACATACATATATATGTATATATATATACATACATATATATGTATATATATATATAAAATAGAACAGTATTTAGAAGTACAAGGGGCAACTGGAGAGATGGCTCAGCAGTTAAGAGCACTGGTTGCTTTTCCAGGAGACCCAGGTTCAATTCCTAGCACCCACGTGGCAGCTTGAACCACCTGTAACACCAGAGGATTCAACGCCCTCCACTGGCCTCCATGGGTACCACTTACCCATATGTGGTTCACATAGATACATGGAGGCAAAGACACTTCTATGTATATTTAAAAATTAAAGTAAATCTTTAAAAAGTTTCACAATGGAAGGAATAAAGGAACAATACATCCCTCTGCATTGTTGGACCTTGAGAATATTAGGCAGAGTGAAAGACTGTCAAAAATACTATGTGTGTGTGATTCTGTTGATACCAAATAACTAGCAAAGGCAAACTCGTGGAGCCTAAAGCATGACCCGCTGGCTGCCTGAGGCTGAGGGTAGGAAATGGAGAGTTTTCCAGTGTGTTCAGAGTGTGTACTGAAGTGAGGGTCTGTTCTAAATTGATCATGGTGCTGCTTGAACAGCCCTTAAAATACTAAAATGCACCAAGTACACACTGTTAAGTGAGCTATATGATAAGAGGCTATATCTCTACGACACTTTCAAAAAAAGGGAGTGGGACCTTTGGAAGCTCAAACTGGAATATGTGTTGGCATTTAAAGGAAGTTCATGCTGGTTTTTCTTTTTTCTTCCTTTCTTTTTTTTCTTTTGTTTGTTCTTTCTTTTCTTTCTCTCGCTCTCTGTCTTTCTTTCTTTCTTTCTTTCTTTCTTTCTTTCTTTCTTTCTTTCTTTCTTTCTTTCTTTCTTTCTTTCTTTCTTTCTTTCTTTTTGGTTTTCCAAGACAGTGTTTCTCTGTGTAGCCCTGGCTGTTCTGGAACTCACTCTGTAGACCAGGCTGACCTTGAACTCAGAAATCTGCCTGCCTCTGCCTCCCAAGTGCTGGGATTAAAGGCGTACACTACCACTGCCCGGCTATTCACGCTGTTTTAAATTAGCTTTGTTTTGAGACAAGGCCTTCCTGTGTTCTTCAGGCTGGCTCCAAACCTACGATCCTTAACCATGCTGAGATTCCAGGTGCTCATCACCATGCCCAGATAGGAAAGTCAAACATTTAAAAGAAACAAAAACAAAATAAAACAAAAACAAAACGGTTGCAGGATTTTCCCTGTCC
The DNA here is from genome assembly GCF_008632895.1 of Mastomys coucha. Classification (NCBI taxonomy): domain Eukaryota; kingdom Metazoa; phylum Chordata; class Mammalia; order Rodentia; family Muridae; genus Mastomys; species Mastomys coucha. Next base: position 248,126,153 of record NW_022196905.1, read on the forward strand.
AATCTCATTAGGGCAGTGGGACGCTTGTGCTTGGACAGGAGAAGGGAGGCGGAGGGGGAAATTGTGGAGACAGGGAGAGATGTCTGAGGAGGAGAGGGAGAACCAGAATGGAGGCTCACGTGGTGTTATCAAAAGGTTAGAAGAATTGGGTTAAAGATTTATCATCATCATTTGGCTTTGAAATTATTGTACTGGCATCTTGTAAATTGTGTTAGTATTGATACCTAAATCTGATTGGCTAGTTAAGCATTAAGAGTCTTGATTCTGCCGGGCAGTGGTGGTGCACGCCTTTAATCTCAGCACTTGGGAGGCAGAGGCAGACAGATTTCTGAGTTTGAGGCCAGCCTGGTCTACAGAGTGAGTTCCAGGACATCCAGGGCTACACAGAAAAACCCTGTCTCGAAAAACAACAACAACAACAACAACAACAAAACAACAAACAAACAAAAGAGTCTTGATTCTACCAGGTAATTAGGTGTTGAGATGGGCTAACCAGCGTGTGTGGGGCATTTCAAGAAAGCGAGAGGAACTCGGAGGCCTGTCTGAACGATGGCTCGGTGGGAGCCATGTGGCCTCGCAGGGCTGGCGAGTTGGCAGGCTAAGAGACTGAGTGAGTGAGATCACCTGGCACAGGGGCTAGCTCTAGAGAGTTGTTGGCGGTGGCAGGAGCGAGGGAGTGTGGCCTTGGCCCTGCTGAGAGTTGGTGGTTCATTTTTAAAAATATTTTCTGCAACACAAAACTCTGCAAAATGATCAGTTTACATTACATATGCTCACAATGGAAATCAGTTTTCTCATGGAGAGTGTGACATCGTTTTACTGGTTGCTCTTCCAGGGAACCCAGGTTCAATCCCCAACACCCACATGGCCACTCACAACCACCTGTTATTAGCATTCTGAAATGGAAAACATTTTATCTCTCTTCAAGAAACAATATGTGTATTTTGTGTGTGTACATGCCGTGGTACAAGTCAGAGGGCTCTAGCAGGAGTCTGCTCTTTCCTTCCACCCTGTGAGATGCTAGGCACAATTCAGGACACCAGATCTGGGGGCAGAGGCTGTCATCAGCAGGGCCTCCCAGAAGAGCCTCCTGGAAGAGCCTGATTTTTTTTTGAAGGCCACACTTACAGGAATTAGTTTGGGAAGAACTGGATGTAGTGACCTTGCTAACACTGGCTCGTCTCAGGGTTCAAAGGGCTTGTTTTTTTTCCTGACTCCGGCATTTCATAACGGAAGCAGGGCAAATGTCAACTGTGCTCCAACACTTCAGCTTTCTCATTAGACAGTTCTAGGAAAACAACTGGAACTTCTGGTAGAGCAGCATGAGCATAGATGCCAGACGAGTTCGTTATCTTTGAATCATTCACTATGAAGCAGAAATAAAACCATAAACGAGGATGTAATGCACAGTAATGTGTGAACTCATTTCAGGACTCCAGTGCTTTACCATATTGGGCCTTTCTTCTTTTCTTCCTGTTTTCTTTGCTGAGATATTATAAAGCAATTCCTAGACATCACCTCTTCCTCCAAACACTTCAGTAAATATCTAAAACTATTATTTCTAGGCAGGTACACAGTGATTACCTGTAATCACAGCACCTAGCCAGCTAAGGCAGGAGGATGGCTGTGAAGTGGTGGCTAACTTGAGCTATGTAAGTGAGTTTAAGTCAGCCTGGGATACATAGCAAAATCTTTTTTTTTTTTTTTAAGATTTATTTATTATTATACATAAGTACACTGTAGCTGTCTTCAGAAACACCAGAAGAGTGCGTCAGATCTCATTACAGATGGTTGTGAGCCACCATGTGGTTGCTGGGATTTGAACTCAGGACCTTTGGAAGAGCAGTCGGTGCTCTTACCCGCTGAGCCATCTCACTAGCCCGCAAAATCTTATGTAGACATACCACACACACACACACACACACACACACACACACACACACACACATTTAAGCCACCAAACTTAGCTTTTCCTCTCTCCCTTCCTTCCTTCCTTCTTTTCTTCCTTCCTTCTCTCCTTCCTTCCTTCCTTCCTTCCTTCCTTCCTTCCTTCCTTCCTTCCTTCCTTCCTTCCTTTTTCTCTTTCCGTGTGTGCATATGGGTGCCAGAAGACAACTTTAGGCATTCTTTCTCAGGCACTGTGCGCCTTATTTTCTAAGACAGGACCTTGCATTGGCCTGGAACTCACCAAGAAGGCTAGGCAGGTGAGAGGCTCTGCCTCCCCTAGTGCTAGGATGACAATATTTGCCACAGTGCCTGGTGTTTTAAAAAACAGGTTCTGAGGATTACGTGTGTGTGTGTGTGTGTGTGTGTGTGTGTGTGTGTGTGTGTGTATGTGTGTGAGCAAGTGCATCCCACATGTCTCTGGGCACTTCATATCCTCAGAAGCAGAGTTTCAGGAAGCAAGCATCTCTGATGTGGATGCTGGGGTCTTAACTCAGGTCCTGTGCTCTGAGCCACTGAGCCATCTCTCCTGTCCTGTGTTTGTTTGGATACAAAATCTTACTCAGTAGCTTAGGCTAAGTTTGAACTCACAGCAGTTCTCCTGCCTCGCCTACTAGTGTTGGGATTATGGATGTAAACCATCACATATGTTGAGAGTTCTCTTTTGAGCCTATCTTGTCATTCAAGTTTAACCTTTGGATGGGATTGGATTTATTCAGGCTTTTAAACTCCTAATGTTACCTGGATCTAAGCCTTCTTTCCTAGGGCTAAACTGCATAGCAGTTGGCTACTGCAACATTTCAAGCATATTCTTGTCTTTGTTTCTGTTCTTGGGAGACTACCTTACTCTCCTTTGAGCCTGGTTGCAAGCCTGAAAATATTTGTTGGTTAAAATTTTTTTCTTACATCTATTTACGTGTGGTGGGAGGGGCATAGTGTACATAGGAGGCCAGAGGACAATGGGTGAGAACTTGTTCTCTACCTTCCACCTGTGGGTCGCAGGGATTGAACCCATGTTATCAGGCATGGTGGTGAGCATCTTTGCCCACAGGACCAGTCCTTGGCTTTGATCTGACTTTCCTAGCTGGGTGTTTTGAATCTTAGCTGGTGTCACGTTATTTGCTTTGCTGTGTTGCCATGGAAACCCCATAGCCTGCTGCTCCCTTTCTCTACCCCGGAATCTCCAGCCCATGCAGATGACATTTAATGCTATTACCAAGCTTCCCCAAACAATTCTTCCATCCTTTTATTGCCACACCATAACTGCGTGTTTATAGTGTCGACTCTGACTGACCTTCTTCCAGGGCTTCCCCTCCTGCTCTAAGTCCCTCTCTTTGAAACACTGTATGACCTTTCTCTCTTCTGTCTTTCATTTTCTTTGGGCCTTAACATGTGGAGACTTCAATCTCTCTCAGCGTAGCCTGGCCAGCATCCTAACCTCATTGCCTGTCTCCTCTTGTGGACATATGGAGCTATGGTGGCTCAGGTGGTCCAACTCTTCACTCAACCCCACCACTACTCGTTTCAGCTTTTGTCTTAAGAACCACTGAGTCCTAGGGGTTCTGTTTAAACTCACTTTCGGGTTCTACCTTATCCACAAGTTGATGCCTCTCGAATGTGTATCTCCAGGCTAGACCTCTCTCCTGAATTTCAGACCTGCACAGTTGACTGCCTCCTCTGTGCTCCATGTGGAGATCCTAGGAAGCATCGACATGCTATATGGTTTCTGAGGTCTTAGAATGGAGCTGCCCACATCCAGTCTTCTTCCAGTGAACCCTCCCCTTCTGAGGGATTGGCTAGCACCTTCGATTCCTCCCTGTTTCCATGTCCAGCCTTCCAAATATCCCTTAGATCTGGCCCCTCTTTCCCTGCTCACCAATGTGAGTTCTCTGCACTCTCTTAACTGGCTTCCCCACATCTGGCTCATCTACCTTTAACCTCAGGACGATCTGAACAATCACCGCAGTGATTTAAAACCCAAACCCAACTGTGTTATGCTTCTAATCTCCTTATTAACTTCCTGTTGGTGTTGGGGTGGGGGGTGTATGGAGGGTAGAGGACAACTCATGGGAGCCAACTCTCCTTCTACCACGCAGGTTCCAGGGGCCAAACTCAAGTCATCCATTAAGTATGGCAGTGGACATTGTTGCCTGCTGAGCCACCTTACTGGCCCGCTTCACATTATTTTTAAAGGCAGGGCATCCTGGTTAAATTTTTGCGAAACAAACACAAGACTCATTTGACACAAACCTAGACACATGTGGGGAGGGATGGTCTCAGGAGAGGCTGTCCTATGGGCCATGTTTGTGGGCATTTTCTTTCTTTAATATTTTTTTAAGATTTATTTATTTTATTTTATGTGTATGAATGTCTTGCCTGCATGTATGTAAATGTACCGCATGAATAGTTGTGCCCTCAGGAGTCAGAAGAGGGTGTTGTGTCCCCTAGAACTAGAGTTACAGATAATCCTGAGCCACCGGGTGGAAAAGTGAACCAGGGTCCTCTATAAAAGCAACAACAGGGTTTCTCTCTGTGTAGCCCTGGTTGTCTTAGAACTCTCTCTGTAGTTCATTTCAGGCTGATCTTGAACTCACAGACATCTGCCTGTCTCTGTTTTAGAGTGCTCCTGGATTAAATGTGTGCGCCACCATGATCCAAAACAAAGTGCTCTTGATTGCCGAGCCAGCTTAAGGTTGATGTGGGAAAGGCTAGCCCACTGTGGTGACGTCACCCTGGGCAGGTGGTCCTGGGTGGTATAAGAAAGCAAGCTGAGCAAATGGCAAATGGTGGAGAGCAATCGAATAAGCAGATGTCCTCCACGCTGCCTGCCTCTGCTCCTGCCTGAATCCTGCCCAGACTTTACTCAGTGATAAACAGTGATCAGAACATGGAAGCCAAACAGACCCTTTTCTTCCCAAGTTGCTTTCTTATCACAACAGCAGATAGCAAACTAGGACACAGAGTCTCTCACTGAACCTGGAGCTCAGGGATTCAGCTAGGCTGTCTGGCTAGTGAGCCCCAAGTATCCTCCCTCACTAGCACTGGGGTCCCAGTCACAGCACTGGGGTCACAGCTCTGAGGTCATAGCCCTGGGGTCAAAGCCCTGAGGTCACAGTCACAGTCCTGGGGTCACAGCCCTGGGGTCACAGTCACAGCCTTGGGGGTCACAACCCTGGGGTCACAGTCACAGCCCTGGGGTCACAGTCACAGCCATGGGGTCACAGTCACAGCTCCGGGATCACAGCCCTGGGGTCATAGTCATAGCCTTGGGGTCACAATCATAGCCCTGGGGTCACAGTCATAGCCCTGGGGTCATAGTCATAGCAGTGGGGTCACAGTCACAGCCCTGGGGTCACAGTCACAGCCCTGGGGTCACAGTCACAGCCCTGGGATCACAGCCCTGGGGTCACAGTCATAGCCTTGGGGTCACAGTCACAGCCCTGGGGTCACAGTCACAGCCCTGGGGTCAGAGCCACAGCCCTGGGGTCACAGTCACAGCCCTGGGGTCACAGCCC
>NW_022196905.1:248131946-248167794 GCF_008632895.1 Mastomys coucha
CCTGGGGTCACAGTCACAGCCCTGGGGTCACAGCCACAGCCCTGGGGTCACAGTGACAGCCCTGGGGTCACAGTGACAGCCCTGGGGTCACAGCCACAGCCCTGGGGTCACAGTCACAGCACTGGGCCCAGCTTTTTACATGCATGCTGGCTCCGGGTCCTGCTTCCCGCCACCCACCTCCATTCTCCACTCTCCCACCCCAACCCCGAACCCCTTTCTCATCTTGCATCATGTTCCTGCTGGTACTTGGAACCTTCTTACTGTGAGGCCTTGCTTCTTCCAATCCAGGCCTGCTGCTCAAACTCTCCCCTCTGTCTATGCATTATCTCCTATTTACTCTTTGGACCACAGGTCAGGGAAACCCGCTGCTGCCCTTCAGCTTTGCTCAGTTCCCTTTCACTCATTTCTTTTTTATCTTGTTTGGTAGTTATGAAGATTGGACCGACTCCAGGAGCTCCCAAGCCTCTATCTCCTCCACCAGATTCTGAGTTCTATGGCTGTAGCTGTGTTGCTTGTCTGTCTCCTGGCATTTTGTGTTGAATAAATGAATGAGTGCTGATACCAGGAGCATGGTAAGGGGCTCCTTTACCACCCAGGTCACTGCTGCACCCTGGGGATGCTGCATGCGGGCCTCAGCCCTGCCTCTTGCTTCCTGTGGGTGTGGCAGAGGAAGGGGCACACAGCACAACGAACAGGCTGTGGAGGCAGGCAGACCTGGGCCTCTGTTGCTACTGCCGGCTGACTGTGACTCCTGGGCAAGTCCCTTTCCTCTTTGAACATCAGTTTCTTGCTTTCTAGTAGAGGATCCATACTTCCCTCTGATAAGTTTTGGGGCTGGAGGGATGACCCAGCAGTTTTTAAAAAATGCATGTTTGTAGAGAACCTGAGTCTGGTTTGTAGAGAACCAAGCACCCACACAGGTAGGGTGGCTCATAATGTCCAACAATCCTAACTTCTGAAGATCTGATGCCTTCGGCCTCTGTGGGCACCTGCACACACGTGCACATAACCACACACTGACACATAACTTAAAAAAAAAATCTTAAAGAGTTTTTTTTTCTGCCAGAGTTAATGTTTTCTAAAATAATATTTGTGATCATTGAATAGATAATTTATCAAAATTTTGAATTATCTTCAAAAAAATTCTCTGTGTGTATTCATACATATGAGGTGCACAATGTGGGTGGGTGAGTGGGAGTGTGCATGCATGGGAAAGTTGTGGGTGGGTGCATGTGTGTGTATGGGTGCAGGTGTATGTACATATATGTGAAAGTTGTGGGTAGGGGCATGAGTGTGAGGGGGTGCACATATGTGTGGATATACATGTGTAGGTGGGCACATGTGTGTGTACATGTGGAAGTCATGAGCAGTGCATGTGTGTGTATGTGTGTACACAAGTTTGTGTGTGTGGTGCACATGTGTGCCCGTGGGTTCATGTGTGTATATGTAGAAGTTGGAGGTCAGCTTTGGGTGGTGTTTCTCAGAGATCACCCGTTAGCATTCTGTCTAAGCTCTGCTCCACAGTTACCTAGCAACAGCCAGGTGTGCCTGACTTGAGATAAAGGGGCTGCTTGCCCCCTCCTCGCTCTCTTGCTCTTGCTCATCCCTTCCTGCTCCTACCCACTCTCTCCCCATTACCTTCCCCCTCTCTCTCCACATGCTCATGGCCGGCCTCTATTCCTCTACTTCTCTACTCTCCTTTCTGCCTTTCTCTGCTTCTACTACCCTCTTAACTCCCCTCCCCATGCCCTAAATAAACTCTATTCTATGCTATACCCTTGTGTGTCTGGTCCCTCAGGGGGAGGGGTTGTCTCCACATGGGCCCACCGAGGCACCCCTCCCCCCATTCCTGACTACACCTCCATAGAACATATCCCTCCTCTCTTTATCTCTTTCTAAACACATCACCACCCATTTTGGTTCTCACAGGATTCTTCACAGGTTAGAGTTTGCTGGTTAGGAAGGACTAGCTGGGGTCCACATTGCCTGCCAGTGCTGGGCTTACAAATGAGTTCCACCACACACAGTATCATCTTTGCACGGGTGCCGGGGTCCCACTCAAGTCCTTGAGCAGCAAGCGCGTCACCCACTGAGCCCTTCACAGCTCCATGAGAACCGTTTTAGCCTTTCTTTTTGAATCTGGGATCCAGATTTCACTCTTTATATTTAGTTGTCATAGCTCCTTAGTCTTGTTTAAGCTAAAAATTCACCTGACTTTTGAAACTGCATCTTTATTTTGTTCTGGGGATCGAATTTACAGCTTGTCACCCTAGGCAGGGGCTCTACCACTGAATGACATCCCTAGTCTTCTTTTTCACTTGTGATTGAGACAGGGTGTCACTGGCTACCTTGATCGAACTTGAACTCACTCCGTAGCCTAAATGGGTTTTGAGCCTAAGCCCCAGCCTCCCAAGTACGTAGGCAGCTGGCCTGCTCCAGGTCAGTCTCTCATTTTGTCTTTCATGGTGTTGACAGTTTTGAAGAGTCCAGACTAGTCTCCTATCCTGAGTTTGATAGTTGATTGTTGTCCCTGATGAGACCTGTGGGGCATATTGAAAAAGAGGCCAATGGTCACAAAATGCACTTCCACCAGCGGCTGAAGAGTGCCGGTAGTCCCATATTGATGTCACTATGTTCAATCGCTTGGTTAAGATGGAGTCACTCTCTAATACAGAAGTGGAGGCTCACAGCCATCCATTGAACTGAGCACAGGGTCCCCAATGAAGGAGCTAGAGAAAGGACCCAAGGAGCTGAAGGGTTTGCAGCCTCTTAGGACAAACAACATGAACTAACTAGTACCCTCAGAGCTCCCAGGGACTAAACCACCAACCAAAGAGTACACATGGGGGGACTCATGGCTCCAGCAGCATATGTATAGCAGAGGATGGCCAAGTCGGTCATCAGTGGGAGGAGAGGCCCTTGGCCCTGTGAAGGTTCTATGCCCCAGTGTAGGGGAATGCCAGGGCCAGTAAGCAGAAGAGGTTGGGGTGGTGAGCAGAGGGAGGGGGGAGGGAACAGGGGTTTGTTTTTGTTGTTGCTGTTGTTTTTTGTTTTTTGTTTTTTTGGAGGGGAAACTGGGAAAGGAGATATCATATGACATGTAAATAAAGAAAATATCTAATAAAAAAAAAAGATGGAGTCACTGGGCAGAACTGTGACAGGGAGAGTTCAATGACGTCAAGCACCTAAAGGGCTGGGTTCATAACTGTACTTATCCATTTCCCTTCAGTGTTGTCTCTGGGAAGACAGAAGCCCTCCATCTTCCTGACCTGACTAGTGCCCTATGCATCCGAAGCGACTGTTCTACCACAGAGCTAGCTATAAACCAGCCCTCCACAGCATTCTTGACTTTGCCATGTACCATCTCTAGTATCAACTGATGAAACTAATTAGGGATACTTTTTAAAAATGTGAGTAGGGACTTTAAAACATACAAAACTAGAAACAGTAGCATCATAAATGGGTCTCAGTATAGGTATCTATTCTCCATGTGCAGTTATCACTGTGTGACCAGGAGCTTTAGATTTTTCCAGTGTGTTTTTTTTTTTCTTGGTTTTTTTGAGACAGGGTTTCTCTGTATAGCCCTGGCTGTCCTGGAACTCACTCTGTAGACCAGGCTGGCCTCGAACTCAGAAATCCACCTGCCTCTGCCTCCCAAGTTCTGGGATTAAAGGTGTGCGCCACCACCGCCCGGCATCCAGTGTGTTTTTAAAGCAAATATAAATCTCATAGGGTTCATCCTATACATTCTTTTATATGCGAAATAGCCCTTTTTCCTTAAATATCTTTCTTTGATATAATCTTGGGAAAATTCTGTACATAGAAGAGACAGAGCGTATTGACGTATGCCCACTTAATCAGTAGGAGTCAGGGTCTGTCTGTTACACTGAAACTCAGAATCTGGGAGTATGGCATTCTGGGTGGCTAAAAGGAATATAAGATAATATATATTTAATTATATATAATATATAATATAAAATATGTAATTAATATATTAATATATTAAGTATTATATTCCTTATATAACATATGCATTACATATGTATATATAAATAAAATATCTATTATTCTGTATCCCCAATATATAATATATTATTATGTATTATATTCCATATGTGTGTGTATATATATATATACATATATCATATATATATATATATAAAATCTCCATGATTCTCCATCTCCCCTCTCTCCATCAAGAATGTCCACCCTTGCCTCCTTGTAATACTCTCTAGGGTAGCTATGTCCTAAGGGGTCTCATGACCTCTCCTCTTGCCATGCCCTCACACTCATGTCATGGAACACAGGCCTGTTTGGAACACACTGAGTCCAAGGGATCCCAGGTCTCAACATCGCTGTGGTGCTGAACCTGCTCACCGATTGCTGTTCCTTGTCCAGGTCTCCCCCACCTACCACAGTGAGAAGCTATAATTAATAACAACCTGGAAGCTAGGGGGACACCAGTGCACAGACTGGATGTTTTGTTTGGAGCTGATGGTGGCGATGGCAGCGTTGACATCTTTGAGAGCCATCTCACCAGAACACAACAGGCAGTAAACCAGGTGTTTGTCACAGTGAAGATCGCATTTCACCTTCTGGTTGGATGTCTCAAGGCAAGGATTAGTGATCTCTGCTGCATGGATGTGCTCTCAGCAGAGACGACAGAGGCATGGCCAGAGGGAAGTGGGTGAAAAGAAGGGAACCAGGTTGCTCTGGAATTCTGTCAGAATAATATTCAGGGTCCCGTCAAAAGTAAGAGAAGCATCAGTAGAAGATATGACCCAAATAAGGAGGTAAGGAAGGTCCGTGTAGACTGACTTCTCAGTTTGTGGCCTCTGTAAGAGATGCCATAAGTGGCCTAACATCTACCATAGAGGGACAATCAGAGTGCTCTAGGGAGGTGTGGGTGGTGAGGATGGAGTTTTAAGGATCATCTAGAGCTGTAAAAATATGGGGGGCAGGCTAAGTGGAGAACTCTGTCTTGGATGTACAGTAATCAACAGACATTCTGTCACCACAGAGGTAAATCCATAGCTGTTCCCTCATGAAAGATGCAGAAAATCAAGATGCCTTGAATGCCTGCCCAGTGGTCTGAGAGGAAGACCATGGTCTTCTTGCCTGTGGTATAGTGCCCACACGTATATCAGCAGCATCCTACTTGCCTGTGAGACACTCTAGATAAAAGAGCTGGTGTAGGTATCACTAATGATGATGCATTCCAGGTCTACAAATGCTACTTGGTCACATGCTTGCCAGCATCTGTGTGTGCCGGGGCTGTTTTGAAACCCACAGGAGGATGTGAAGAATAGGCAAGAGAAAACTTTGAGAGATACAGTTCACACACTCTGGCACTGAGACACCTCAGGCCACCTTTATTTATACATTTGTTTTTTAACAGCTGAAAGGTTTTACAGCCATTTTCTCATTTCCTAATGTACAATCTCTTTTAAGAACTTCTTACATGTAATAATAAGGTGCACACTCTACTTTTTCCTTCCTTCTCCTCCTCAATCTCTATAATTTTCTGTTAACCCATAAACTGTACCAAGAAAGAAGAAATATGCTTCAGCAAGCATTTAGTATCTAACCCAGTATATTAGTACTAACCAAGTGACCGTGGTTGGTAGTAATTTTGGTTACAGTACAGAGAGATGATAAACTACATACCCAGGAAATTCTGATTTAATTATTATCACCAAGCATCTCCCCACATCCTAACCAGGAGATCTAATTCTTCTAATGCCAAGTGCTTTCATCAAATTAGTGACCTGAGTCAGTAACTCATCCTTGCTTGGTTCACCTCAGAATGTCAGCACTAAGTTCCCATCAAGAGAACATCTGACATTAGCTGATGTACCCAGACCAGGGCCTTGTGTTGACATCACCATTATTAACAGAGGACTAGGGATCTATGCTTCTCCCATGATCATCAGAGGCAAACAAAAATAAATTATTGTTTTTTTTTCTGGGGAATCATCTGTCATAGATAAAGTGAAATAAAGACTTCCACCAGGTGCTCACAAGCCAACCATTGGACTGAGCACAGGGTCCCCAATGGAGGAGCTAGAGAAAGGACCCAAGGAGCTGAAAAGGTTTGCAGCCCCATAGGAGGAACGACAATATGAACTAACCAGTACCTCCCAGAGCTCCCAGGGACTAAACTACCAACCAAAGAGTACACATGGAGGGACCCATGGCCCCAGCCACATACGTAACAGCAGAGGATGGCCTTGTTAGTCATCAATGGGAGGAGAGGCCCTTGGTCCTGTGAAGGCTCTATGCCCCAGTGTAGGGGAATGCCAGGGCCAGGAAGCAGGAGAAGGGTGGGTTGGTGAGCAGGGAGAGGGGGGGAAGGGATAGGGGGTTTCCTGAGAGGAAGCCAGGAAAGGGGATTTGAAATGTAAATAAAGAAAATATCAAAAAAAAAAAAAATAAAGCCACCAGCAAAGCCAAGAATGCAGATGCAAGGCAAAGGTGAAGAAGTATTGAGAGGCCAAACTTCCTCCATCTTGGGACTGGCCTCCATCTTAAAACAAAACAAAACAAAACAAAACAAAACAAAACAAAAAACCCGCCTGAGAACTTGACCTGCAGCTGAACCCAAGCAGCACCCAAGTACCAGAAAGGACCCACATCTTGTTCTTGGCCAGAGTTACTCCCTAGCTACTTCTTAGCAACAGTTAATCAAAGACTAGCCTGATTGTTTTAGATGTACTTTCAGACTGTTTGTGATTATGCACAGTCTTACTTCAGATCACTCACCTGTCGGCTTATAGTCATTCTATGAGGTGCTTGCCAGACTGGACACCCCCTCCCTCCCTCAGTTGCTCCCATAAAACCCTGTCCTGATGAGAGTTCAGGCTGCTTCAGCAAACTACCTGGTGGGTCGGCAGCGAGTAAGCCCAAACTCAAGTTTATAAAAAAGAGACCCTAGTGTGATTACATCAAAAATGGCTCCTTGGTGGTCTTTTGGGGTTCACGAACGCTTCCTGGCACAACAGTGTTCCCACAAGAAAGGCTAGGTGATACTGCATGAATATCTCCACAGGTCCTGGCCACGTGGGGACCTAACTCCTCAGGCCTTTCTGTAAAGGAGAGCAGTCTGCATTCCACTCATGTGCCTTTCACCTCCCTGTCTACCTGAAGAAGACGCTAAAGGAGTTCTCTCTCCAAGTGGTCTCATCGTTTGCACCTGGGCATGGGGTTGAGTGCCATATTCCAAGTATGTAGGTAGCTGCTAGTAGACATTGCCAATCTTGACCCCAGTCTGGCCAGTGTGGACAAAGATGTGTTCATGGATGGTGTCAGCTGATTAAAAGGCAAAGACAACAGAAGCAGACGTTGGCTCCTGGTTCCTATCCCCAACAAATGAAGACACCCTCAGGACTTTAGAACTCACCTTTGTAACACAACCCTAGTGAAATGTAAACGCCTGACAAAAACATCTTAATCCCATCTGATTATCATACGATATCTAAAACTTGTCCATAACTTTTGAACCCTACGTTTCTAATGTGTCTTTTTCCCCTATGTATAAGTCCCTTGGGTCATTTGAGAAGACATTTTCTGCATGAATTCTCCTTGTTCCCTTGGTTCAGTCTGGTGGAGTCGTGTTGTTGGTGATAGCAGGCACCCGCTCAGTGATCCTGAAATATCCATAGTGCTTCCCAAACTGGTGCGAAGGTCATGTGAGAGGTCTGAAATCTTCCATTTCCAATCAAGCGTGTTGTGATTTTCCTCTGAGTTGGTTTTGGGATGTCTTTGAAGATGAAGTCCCAACCTCTGCAGACGAGCCTTTGGGGGTTTGGTCATGGATGTGTTTTGGTGTCTTCCTTTCCCTCCATTGGATGCTCCTTTATCGTGACCTACAGCCTGTTGCCTAAGTCTTGACCTATTGCCAGGTCTACGGAAAACTTACTTAGGTTGGCTCTTACCTGACTTGGTTTCAGATTATTCTCACCAAGATGACCACTGCCTTGTACTTATCTTCGTGTGTGTGTTGCTGGGGATGGAACCCAGTAACGTGAGAACGTGAGGTAAGCACTCTATTACTGAGCTACACACACACACACACACACACACACACACACACACACACACACACCAACACCAGTTAATTGTAATATGCTTTGACTAGCCTAATGGCTGGGCACTTCTTATCCTTCCTGCAGCTAGGAAACAGTCCCCTCTCGCATTCCGGAGTTAACATCCTTTAAAATCTATATTTCATCTCTACTACTCCAGATCCAACTGGGGAAGTGGGCACTCGAGCCACTTACCTGAATTCTTCTTACATGGCTGGTCCGTCCTACGCCCTTCTCATGGTGATCCTGCCTCTTCCTCTCTTCTCTCTCCCAAGCCTGGGAATCCTAAAAGTCCCACCCCTGTCTCCCTGCCCAGCCATTGGCTACTGGCATCTTATTTACCAGTCTGAGCCAACTGAGGGCAGGGTTCCTCAGTGTCTTACAAGCAGATACTTGTGTAAGCAGTTTGGGGGACTACAAGCAGCATTAGGATAAACCCACTTCAGATGATGCTCTTCTGTCTGGACCTGTGAATCAGACCAGACCCTGGATCTATAGGTAATAAACCATTGTTTGTCTTTTCGTGGATTTGGCAGCCTCCTCTGTGTCTCACATGACTGACACACATTAACTCTATCTTCTTTCTTGATCAGGGTTTTCTGAAGAGTGGCCGTTTCTAGTTGGAGATGTAGCTCAGTAATAGAGCGCTTGCCTCATGTTCTCACGTTGCTGGGTTCCATCCATTGGAAGTTCATTGGAGAATCCAGATAGCTCTTGGGCATGTGCATGAGTGACCAGTGGGGAGCACAGAGAGGGTTAACCAATTCACACTACCAACATCAGGAACAAGGGCACCAACAGATACACTGGAAGGGGCTGATGAGCCAAACCTCTTTATCAGGGTGTATGCCACCATTACCAAAGCAGTTTTCCCATGAGAGTTCTAGTTGGCAGGTAAAGCAAGCAGGCCCAAGTTCAGGGGGTCACACTGAAGCTGAGAGTTGGTTGCTGTGGCAGACTCAAGCAAGCTTAAACTACTAAACTGGAAACCATCCTCCCAAATGCAATGTTTTGTTCTACTTTCGGATTTTTCCTGTATAATCAACTATCTTGGTGTCTAAGTCAGCACAAGGGAAACAGTATCCTGGAAATGGTGCCCTGGAAATGGTGCCCTGGAAACGGTGCCCTGGCTTTGGTGGTGCCCTGGAAACAGTATCCTGGAAACAGTACCCTGGCTTTGGTGGTACCCTGGAAACGGTGCCCTGGCTTTGGTGGTGCCCTGGAAACGGTGCCCTGGCTTTGGTGGTGCCCTGGTTTTGGTGGCAGCCTGGCTTTGGTGGTACCTCCACCTCCCTGCTATTTGATTTATTAGGCAGAGAGGCGTGATTAGAAGTATAGTGTCTGAGCTTGTAGAAGAGCAGCTCAGTGACTTGTCATTTTAATAAGCATCTGAGATGAGTACTTAGGGGACACATAACTTAAGATGGGAGTTGTCCTGAAAAATGAAATTACCACAGCTTGGTAGCAAGTTTAAAATCAAGGTGCATTCAGGAGGCAGATGGATTTCTGTGAGTTTGAGGCCAATCTGATCTACATAGTGAGACACTGTTTAAAATAACAACAGCAGCAGCAACAACAGCAAAATCATCAGCATCAACAACAGCAGCAACAGCAGCAGCAACAACAGCAGCAGCAGCAGCAGCAACAACAACAGCAGCAACAACAGCAACAACAGCAGCAACAACAACAATAGCAACAACAGCAGCAGCAACAGCAGCAGCAACAACAGCAGCAACAACAACAATAGCAACAACAGCAGCAGCAACAGCAGCAGCAACAACAGCAGCAGCAGCAGCAACAACAGCAGCAGCAACAGCAGCAGCAACAACAGCAACAGAAACAATAACTGCAACAAAAATCAAGCCATTATTCTTTTTCATGACACTTTTAGCTAATCTAATCCCTTGCACCTCAACATGAATTTTTGGATCCATTTTTCAATTTTTGCAAAGAAGTCAGGTGGGAAAGGATTGCACACATTCTGCAGATCAGCGTGGGAGTGTGGACATCCTGGCAGCAAAGGCCTTCTGGACTCTGAACCTGGGCTTATCTTTTCATTTTTTTTTTGATCCTTTACTTCTCCAATTTTCTATACATGTCAGCATAGAATTTTTGTACTGCTCTTTAAAACTTTATTCCTGGGCCTGGAGTGATGGCCTGGAGTGTTACAAGCACTGACTGCTGCTCTTTCAGAGCACCCATGCTGGGCTCTCAGCACCCACATGGTGAAACACAGCAGTCTGTAACTTCAGTCCTGGGATCTTATGCTTTCTTCTGTCCCCCTCAGGTGCCTCATGCAGGTGGTACACAGGCAGATACATGCAGGCAAAGCACCCATACACATAAAATAAAAAGTAAAAGAAACAAGCTTACAAAATAGTCCTGAGTTTGAGGCCAGCCTGGTCTACAGAGCAAGTTTCAGAATAGCCAGGGCAACACAACAATTATTTCTATGCCCTTTATTTTGGTGCAACCATATATTTAAGAAATGTTTTTTTTTTTTTGAGACATGATCTTGATATGTAGCCCAGATGGCTCTAATTTAAAGCTATCCTCCTGCCTCAGGCTCCCAAGTGTTGGTATTACAGATGTGTACCAGCACTCCTGCTATATAACATTGCTCTATAACATTGCTTGTGGATGTATTTTGGATTATTGTAAGCAATCCTTTATATTTTATATACATTTATTTGTCTGTATACATGTGCTATGGTGGAGGTCAGAACCAGTTCTCTTCTCCCACCATGTGGGTCCCAGGAATCAAACTCAGATTCTCAGTGTGGTAGTGGCACTTTCACCCACTGAGGCATATCACCAAATTCTTTTTTGTTGTTATTATTTAAATTAAAAACAAAATTGGTTTCTGTTTATTGATCCTGCTATAACCTTGCTAACCTTTTAAATTATTTCGAAAAATTTTAGATAGGTTCCTCAGGATTTCTTATGGGTACTACAGAGCCACATGCAAACAGAGATCATTGACTTCTTTTCCCAGTTAGTGTATCTTCTATCCCTTGCCCAGTTGTCTCTTATAGGAACTGCTTGTGTTGAGTGTACGTGTGAGTTGACACATTTGTGGTATTTCTGATGTTGGGGAATGATTAGTTCCTTTATCAGTAAGTGTATGTTAGCTGTGGGTTTTCACTGGTGTCAGTCTGAAAAAGTTCTCTTCTGTTTTTAATTTATTGATATTTTAAAAAAATTAAAAAAAGATTGTTGGACTTACGTGTTAGTCTGTGTCTACTGAAAGACTCAACTGGTTTTACCCTTCATTTTATTAAGCTACCTGAGCTAACTGGGAATGACATGGGCTTTTGAAACCTCAAAGCCCATCCCCCAGTGACACACCTCCTCCAACAAGGCCACACCTTCTAATCCTTCCCAAAACAGGTCTACCAACTTGGGACTGAGTGTTCAAGTAGATGAGCCTCTAGAGTTTATTCTCATTCAAACCAGCAGACAGGGTTGGTCTCTCTCCAGAACTTGCCTACATGGCTAGTCTCCCTGGTCAGCTTGCTCTGGGCAACTCCCATCTCTGTTGCTGGATTTGCAGTCTGCCCATTCCTGCCTGGCCTTTGTATGAGGACTGATCTGAACCTTGGTTCTTAGAGTTCTTAAAGCTTACCTATTTTTTTTCACTAATCTGTTCTTCCTTCTCTCCAATTACCGTACATTTCAGATAAGAGTTTATAGAAATTCTGGATATTAGCTCCTTTCTTTTCTGGGGCCTGTTGTTATTTGTTTGTTTTTCCTGTGACTTGGCTGGACTAGGTCACAGAAGCGTATTTCCCCTGTGGTATGTGCAGTCTCTGTTGTTGCCACTTAGGATGTGGCACTGTCCTTAGGGAGGGAAACCCTGTCAGCCACTGTCCCTGGAGATCCGAGATGAATGCTGCTTTAATAGATCTCTCTTTACCTCCCCTTCTTTTGTCTCCTGTCAGAGCTCCTGGCCTCACCTCTCCTAAAGTTATTCGGTAGCATATCCAGGTGTTAACTCTAGTAACCAGGACCTGATTGCTTTACTGTTTTTGATAACGGCTGTAGATACTGGCTGGGATCCCAGGAAGGATTCTCTTAGTTCTTTCTTTCCTTAGTTCTTTTAAGCTAAGCCAACTACAGACAAGCTTTTCTGTATCATTATTCTCAGATACTTTCAGACACATTCAGTCTAACCTAATGGAGGGGACTCTTGAAATGGGAAAAGCTTTATTAAAAAGGAAGACATTGCCATAAGTGACAATGTTTTGAAAAATTTCATTGTTGCTGCTAATTTAATGGCACCAAGACCTTCCTCCTAACTGCTTCCATTCAATATCCCCATTTATCTCATTTTAAATGTTTGTGAGCATGCGTGTATATTCATATACTTGTGCATGGAGGCACACCTGCAAGAGAAGGCAAAAGAAGGTTGATATCGGTGTCTTCTGTTGCTCTCCATCTTATTTATTTATTTAGATTTAAGCTTGGCATGGTGGTTCATGCCTTTAACCTCAGAAGTCCAGAGGCAAAGGCAGGTGGATCACTGTGAGTTGGAGGCCAGCCTGATCTACCTAGTGACTTTCAGGGCAACTAGGGGTATGTAGTGAGAACCTGCCTCAAAAAGAATTTTTTTAAAAAAATGTATGTGTATGTGTATGTTGTGTGCCTTCTTGTCTGTACAGGTACAATGTGTGGGTGGGTGTCTGCTGAGGCCAGAAGGGGGCTTCAGACTTACAGGTGGTTGTGAGCTGCCACATGAGTCCTGCGGTCCTCTGGAAGAACACCAGCAACTCTTAGCCATGAAGCCATCTCTCCAAATCCTCCATCTTAAGTTTGAGACAGAGTCTCTCATGTTTAAACCTGGAGCTCACCAGTTTAGCAAGACTAACAGGCCAACAAGTCCCAGAGAATCCTCCTGTCTCCACAGAGGTAGCCTTGGGTCACAGGCATATGCTGTGCTGAGACTTTTACATAGGTGCTGGGGATCTCAGCTCAGGTCCCAGGCTGTGCAGCAAGTGCTTTACCAATGGAGCCCTCTCTCCCTGGATCCTGCTACTGCTTCTGATAATGCGTTGAGGCACAAACGTCATGTGTTTTCTTTTAAGCAAGCTATCTTAGGAAAAGCCACTGAGCCCCGTCTTCCTAAGGTCTCCCCATCTCACTGAACAGAATCTTTGCCACTGTGCCTTAATAGAGTGCTCTTCGGAAGTGACACACCTGCCTTGGCACCCAAGTGGGGCGCTGGAATGTACCTAGTAGCCCCTGGTCTTTCAATCTTGCTTCACCCAGTGTGGATCCTAGGAATGCACCTAGTAGAAGCGTTTGGGACCCAACACTCTTTACCTTCTCTGACTAAGTCGGAATTCTTATCTAGAAGTTAGACCCAGGGTTTTAGAAGAGAGTTTTAGTTCTGTCACTTACCTGGGGAAGAGCTAGGAATAGCCCCCGGGAGATGCTGGCTTCCTGTCCCCTCCTAGAGTGAAACCTTAATTTTAGACTAGGAGCTGGCAGAAGACGGAGCCCCATCTTCCTGGTTACCCTGCCTAGATTAGAATTGCCCTCTCACTGAACTGGGTTGGGGATTAAGATCAGATCATGGCTCAAATGCCAGATGTTTTCTGTTCTTACAGGATTGAGTAATTCTTGAACAAATATTTATCTAGTTGTTGTATGAGGATATTATCCAGAGGCTTTAGGTTTTATGGTATCCATTTAAAGTTTAAGAATATTTCGGGCTGGAGAGATGGCTCAGAGGTTAGGAGCACTGGCTGCTCTTCCAGAGGTCCTGAGTTCAATTCCCAGCAACTACATGGTGGCTCACAACCATCTGTAACAGTATCCAATGCCCTCTTCTGGTGTATCTGAAGACAGTGACAGTATACTCACAAATATAAAATAAATAATTCTTAAAAAAAGAATTTGTCATAATGAGGATCTTTTATAATTATTACTAGCTAAATGCCTGTTTCAGTTAGGTAAGTTCCTCACAGTGGATTTCAAAAGGATGGACATCCTAGAGGCTTTTTATCCCTCCCCCTCCCCATTGTTTTATTTTATTTGTTTTATTTTAATTTTTGAGACAGTCCTAATATGTGGTCGAGATTAGCCTTGAACTCATGACCCTCTTGCCTCTGACTCCTCACTGTGGGTTAGTGGAGCTCCCACAACACTTGACTCTTCTCAAATCTGTTTTTGCATCAAATGGACTCAAAGGACACTTGTAAAATGGAGTCTCTCGGGGCAAGGAACAGCCTGAAAACCCACTGTCTTACACAATATGGAGTAACCTAGAGTAGGGCTCAGCTTGATGTCAATGGAGAACCAAGAAAATAAAACAATCAGGCCAGAAAATTACTCCTAGATTTGGCAAGAAACAAGTTGCAATCAGTGCTCCAGAACTCATGTGAGCTATGCTTTAGTAGTTCATATTTTCAGAGAATGTGGGAATTTCTCAGCCTTTGGGGCTGCAATCCTATCACCATTAAAAATATACATCAATTCAGTGTTTGACTATTATGTTAGGAACCCACCCCCCATTCCACTTGACCTGTGACTTTCTAAGCCATTAGCTTTAAGATCCAATTTCCTCTATTTCTATCAAACAGGAAGCATGTTAAGTGCTGGCT
Source organism: Mastomys coucha (assembly GCF_008632895.1). Lineage (NCBI taxonomy): Eukaryota > Metazoa > Chordata > Mammalia > Rodentia > Muridae > Mastomys > Mastomys coucha. The sequence continues at coordinate 248,146,636 of NW_022196905.1, forward strand.
CTTTATTTTCTGGATCTTTAAACATGTCACCGTATTTTTCAGAATGGAAGCTTATGTAATTGATTACGTGTGCTTTCCCTTCCCTAAACGGTCCACGAAGAACAAGTCTTTTGAGCACAACACGACTGAAGTCAGTTCCGGAAGTGTGGCCATTCTAGAGACCCTTGCTTGCCTCATGGTTCTATTTCATGCTGTTTTGTTTTAATCTTTGAGATAAGGTCTTAATATGTAGCGGCAGTTAGTCTTGAACTAGCCTTAGATACTTCTGCTAAGTTGATGTCTCTTGAGTGTATTTATTGAATGCTTGGTATGCATCAGTCACTGTACTGATATATATCATAGTAGATAAGACAATCCTTTTCCTGGAAGGATTCAAAGCTCACCTGACCTGGATAGTTTTATTACAGAGAATGCTCTCTGTGACAGCGGAAGTTCACTGCACACAGCAGGGATGTGGGGGTGTGGTGGTTAATCCTGTTAGTTTGACAGGATCTGAGTTACCTAGGAGATGGGCTTCTGGGCATGCTTGTGAAGTATTAGCTCCACCTTTACATACTCCTGTAGAGGCTTAACTATAGCTTAGCTAGGGGAGAAGATCCATTTTAAGTGTGAGCAGCACCATCCTGTAGGCTGCGCCCCCCCCAATGTATTAACAAGGGTGGTAACTAATGAAGAGGACCAAGATGGCAAAAGCTTCCAGAGGGCATCCCTCTGAATCTGAAGGAAAACAATAATGTAAAAGCCACAGAAGCTGGTGGTAGAAAACAGTGGCTTATTCCAGGCAGGAGAAAGAAAGTGAACTGACAGCCATATCATGGTCCAAAACCAGAAGGAAGATACTTATGTGGCCTCCTGGATGAGCCACAGATTTAAGAGTGAAGAGTAAAAGCTAAGAATTCATGTGGGGAGACATCCCCAAGGATCAGTCTGTGAGGCTTTCTAACTACACCGTGGGATTGGGACAATCTGATTTTTCCCCCCTACATCACAGGCACTGGATTGTACAGAACTAGGGCTATGGGGTGTCTGGGCTAGGGCTAGGTATGTGTAAGTCACCTGTAATTTTCTGGCACAGGTGAGGTAGATTACAAGCCCCCGGTGAGAATGAGCCTAGGGACTTGCAATATTTAGCAGCTAGGAAAAGAGAAGATTACACAGAAAGCTGAGAGGAAGCAGAGAGGTGGAGAGAAGTGCAGTGCAGGCATTTAAAGGGAGGCAGAGAGACAAGCACCAGACTGCATTGCTTGAAGTGATGGAACACCGTGGAATTTGATGTTTTGTGGTCAGCGGGAGCTGGATCAGTGGAAGGGAAGGCGGTGAATCTAGATTGTAGCGGGCTAAGAAGAAGCAGAAACTAATGAATATGGATACTACCTCAGGGCAGTGTGGCCAGGAAGGTGAGGAGCCCAGCTAGTCTTTAGGCATGGAAACAAGGGGCAGGTTTTTATTTATTTATTTATCATCATCATCATCATCATCATCATCATCATCATCATCATCATCATCATCACCATCATCATCATCATCATTATTTTCCCAAGAAGGGAGATCATTGTGGACACTGAACTAAAGAGAAGGATTTAGTTGAAGAGAATTTGAGGTTTAGAAGAGAAGGAGTAAACTTGAAGAACAGACAGCTCTTTGGAATATGGGAGGGGCTAGGATTGGCATCTCCAGGGTGGGAGTGGCCTTGGAAGGGAAAGGAAAGGGATACTTGGTGTGGGAGACTTGAGGAGTTCATGAGCCCCTGGTTTTTCTTTGGAGAGGAAAGGAAGGTGTATAGTCAGAGGAGGGGTGTGATGGTTTTGTCGAGCAGGGGAGGGGTGTCTGGCAGTCTTGTGCTGAAGCAGACTGTTATAAACTGCGCATGAAGGCAGCTACCCTGCTATGTGATTTTTCTCCATTTGGCACTTGCCGTCCGGGCCATGGGAGCAGGCAAGGCAAAAGCAGGGTGTGAGCCCAGCCTGGCTTGTCATGGCTGAAGACGTTCAGCACTCCCCAGCCTGGCCTTTCTCCAAACACTCTCCTGATAGACACGATGTTCTGACAAAACGAAATCTTCCCCAGTTAGATGAGTTTGGGTATATATATATGTGTGTGTTCTTTATATATGTGTGTTCTTTATATATGCGTGTTCTTTTTTGCTGTGCACACAGGCACAGTTGAGGTTCCCATAGAGAGACTCCAGTTACATTCAGCGTAATGGAAAGTTCAGGGTAATTGTTTCCAGAATGTTCTTGTTCGTTCTCCATCCCACCTCATCTCATCCATAAAGTTCTCATAGTTTGGTTCCCTCTCTGCAACCCAGTCCCAGGTAAAAGAACAGACATTTCTATTGTGTTCCATCCAGTGTTTATCTACCCTGCAGTTACCGGTCTCAGTCATTGATTAGAGGTGGAGTAAGGCTAACTCTGGAATGACCTTGGATTTTATGAATTGTAGCTCTGAGTACCCATGGCAGCTATTTTTCCTGTCATAAACTTGAAACACAAACAGTAACACAGTTTCCTTATGGTTTTATCAGGATTAGTAAGAAGCCGACTTGGAAACTGGCAGCAATGTCAGTATGACGAGCCCAGAGGGTTAGCGCTCAGCTCTGTAGAGCCTAGGTAGAGGGAAGGCACAGTTAGAGTTCTTTGTTAATATATTGCATGTGTATGTGTGTGCCTATTTGTATGTGCACTTGTGTGCATATACATATGTGCACATGTGTGCACGTGTATGCACATGTGTGTACACATGTGCATGTGTGTGTGCATGTGTGACACAGGTACATGTGTGTGTGCATGTGCACATGTGGAAGCCAGGGGTTGTCATCATTCTAAGCCATTACTAATAGTCAGCATTTTCATAGGCTTTTTATTTCCAGATTAAAATTGCTCTCATCCCTGGGTTTATCTCGTCACATTTAACTGATATTGACTAGGGGATACAATTTGGGAAGATGATAAATGAAAGAAAGAGAGAGGAGCTGGGAAGGATGGAGAAAGGATTAAGGGTAGGAGGGTAAGCATGCATTGTCAGGAAAGGTGATGTCACAGCCAAGGGGACGGAAATGGATTCTGGGAAGGAAACCACAAATTTAGAAATAACGGTAGCCTGTGTGCTCCAAGGGTCTGCCACAGAACATGGGAGATAGATGAATTTGAGATCTTAGCATTTCATAGTGTGTGTGTGTGGGTGAGGATTAGGAAAAACATGTTTGCTGATGAGCCAGCAAAATGACTCAATGAGCAAGGGTGCTTGTGGCCAAACCTGGTGATCTACATTCAATCCCTGGAATCCACGTGGTGGGAGGAGAGAACTAACTAACTTCCACAAGTTGCCCTCTGACCTCCATGTGCTGTGGTGTGGGTGTACCCACACTCCCTGATCTACCTGCCCACGTATCCACACACACACAAATAAATAAGTGCATGTAGGGCTGGAGAGATGGCTCAGCAGTTAAGAGCACTGGCTGTTCTTCCAGAGGTCTTGAGTTCAATTCCCAGCAACCACATGATGGCTCACAACCATCTGTAATGGGGTCTGATGCCCTCTTCTGGTGTGTCTGAAGAAAGCTATGGTATACTCATATACAGAAAATAAATAAATAAATCTTTTAAAAAATAAGTGCATGTAAAAATAACATTTTAAAAGTCAAGCTCTAAAGATTGCTGAGAGTATCACTGAAGGGGGCTGACAGCAAAGAAGCCAAAACACTGAAAGATGAGCTGAGGTCTTGTGGTGCCCAGAGAGCCTGCTGGCACCCAGGACCAAGTCCCTTGTCCGAAACACATCAGCTAGTCTCCCTGAGCCACCTGCTTCTGTCCATCGGTCTGTTTTACTCGATGCTCTGAATGGCCGCGCTTTGGCCTCTAAGCCTTTTCCTCTTCTGGTCACGGCTGCCTGAATTAATATGGGCATGAGCCTCAGGTTAGGGACAGAGCTGCCTTTGAGTGATAGTTCCCGGGCAGGGTGCCTTAAACACTTAAACACACTCTCTTAAACTCCTTTCTCTTTACTTCCCATGACATAGCTCTGTACTTTAGAGAAAAATCATCCTTTGAGAATTCCAAACGTGTGTGTGTATGTGTATGTGTGTGTATGTATATAACATATTTTAATCATATCCATTTCTTACCCCCTAATTCCTCTTGGATCTTCTAGTGTAACCATCCCAACTTTGTCTTCACCCCCACCCCCATAGTCTCCCTGGTGCACTGATATCACAGAGTTTTTGAGACAGAATTTCTCTGTATAGTCCTGGCTGTCCTGGAACTCTCTTTGTAGATCAGGTTGGCCTTGAGCTCAAAGATCTGCCTGCCTCAGCTTCCCTGGAATTAAAAGTGTGTATCAACATTCTGATCTCTCTCTCTCTCTCTCTCTTTCTCTCTCTTTCTGTCTCTTTCTCTTTCTCTCTTTAAGAACTCACTGACTTTATAATTGATGGCACCCAAATGTTTATGGGTGTAAAGCCACCACACAGAACATGTAGCTTGTCAGGAACCATAGTCCAGAAGAAAACTGATTTTCCCTCCCCCAGCTAACTCCACCACTGACTAAGAAAGGGTTCTAAACCTTCACAAGGCCTCTCCCCAGTTGAGAGGCTGGCAACACATTTATTTGCATGGGAGTGAAGAGATCAAGAGAAGCCTTTGTGGGGACAAGTTTTTCAGTGGTTGCATGCTACTTTGGACGGGCTGATTCTGCTTTGGAAGTTCCCCTGACCACTGCTTTTAGTGTCCCACTATTGACAGCAGCACCCCTACCTAACTGTGACAACCCCAAATTTCCCAGAGAAAAATGCCCAATCACTATAAGCCAACTAAAAAATACTAAGGGGGCTGGTGAAATGGCTCAGCGGGGAAGAGCACCAACTGCTCTTCGGAAGATCATGAGTTCAAATCCCAGCAACCACATGGTGGCTCACAACCACCCATAATGAGATCTGACACCCTCATCTGGTGCGTCTGAAGACAGCTACAGTGTACTTACATATAATAAATAAATAAATCTTTAAAAAAAAATACTAAAACATAGTCAGGTATGGTAGCACATGCTTTTAATCCAAGCACAGGGGAGGCAGAGGCAGAGGCAGATGGATATCTATGAATTCAAGGCCAGCCTAGTGTACAAAGTGAGTTCCAGGACAGCCTGGGCACAGAGAAACCCTGTCTCAAAAAAAAAAAAAAATCCCAAACCAAACCAAACCAAACCAAAACAACCCACAGACAATCCCCCCCAACAAAAACACACAAACAATAAACAAAACCAAAACCACACATGGTGGAGGAAGCTACAACCACTTCCTGCTGTGAGCCACTGATGCAGAAGACCCAGGGAGTCTGCATCAGTTTCCTTATTCTGTCCATGTGATTGGTGATACCAGGAAGGGATGCTAGTCACATGACATTCTCAGTCACAGTTAGGGCTGGAGAGATGGCTCAGTGGTTAAGAACACTGACTACTCTTCCAGATGTCCTGAGTTCAAATCCCAGGAACCACATGGTGGCTCACAACCATCTGTAATGGGATCTGATGCTCTCTTCTACTCTGTCTGAAGACAGCTACTATGCCCTCTGTGTTTGTCCACCAATCTTCCCAGTAACCCCTGGGAAGTTGTAATGTGGTCATGCTACCCAGCCTGTCCTTCTGAATGAGAACATGGAGATATGAGCAAACCCAGCTAGTAGTAGCAGAGCCGCCAGGTAGTACCTGGTGTTCATGACTTCTTGGTTTCTTGTCCCTCCTGCCATGCCTGTGCTTTGTGTCTTTCGTGTGACCATCGTGAGAGTATCCTAGCCCTCGAGGCTTTGTCTTTGCCGACTCTGGCATTTGTCTGGGCATCCGTTTCCAGAGGTCTCAATGGCATGCTCCTTTATTTCTATGTTCTTCCTAAAGTCCTGTATCCACATCATGAGAAGTGATTTTAGACCTGAATCTCGCTTTTCCGGTGTGATGGTGTGTCCAGGACTTGCTGTGGTGGGAGAATTGGGTTCTGATGATGCCAAGTAGCCTTGGTTTCTCTTGCTTATGTCTTACACTTGCTTCCCACCATCTGGTTATCTCTAGTGCTACCTGCCCTGGCTCAATCTGACTGCAGCCTGTCCTTCCTGTGATCCTGGTTGTGTCAGAACTCCTCAGAGTCAAGCTGTCTCTGGGATCCTGTGATTGTGGGATCCTGTGATACTGGACCCGTTAGAATGCCCGGGAGTGGAGCTTCCTCTGGGTGTTGTGGGACTGGCTTCAAAATTTGCGCCCAAGGTCTGCTCAGGGCACTGGCCCAAACAGTCTGGAAGCAACCTGTGCCACTGGGCTGGTGGAGTTCCTGCGTACCTGGGTGTCGCTGGTCCCAGTTGCTCCCAGCTTTGGGATAGATGTGTTCTCCTCCTAGATGTACCTTTAAAATCTCCCTTATTTCTAGAGAGAGATAATGACTCAGAGATAATGACTCTCTGACTTCTGCAACATAACATCCTTCTCGTTCCCTGACCCCGTATCCTGTTCTAATACAGACCCACAAACTGGCTAACATGACCCCCACACCAGCCTCCAGCACATTCCTTGGCATATTGAAAAATCTGTTAAACATGTGGAATGAATAAAGACATACTTGGGCTATTGGCGACTACTTTTCTGTAATACTATGTTTAGAAAACACTCTTCCTCTGGTGAGCCAGAGATGTCTGTGAAGAGAGCGGTACAAGTCCGAGTCTGTTTGCCAGCAGAAGGGCCAGCACAGCAGACCTTCCTGACCACCTCCTATCGGAGATTCATTGCTAAGTGGCCCACATCACTCACACATAGTCATTTGACAAACTTTGCTTTCTTAGCCTGTGAAAGTATTTCAATAGAATTATAATAATACACATAGACATTGTGTTTAGGGATAAGCCACAACAAACCATATTATCATTAATAATATTATAATATGTAATGTAATGATTATATAAATATATAATGATATTATTGTATAATATATATTATATAAGTATAATATATAAATAAATATAAATGATTATATAAATATATAAATATATAATGATTATATACATCCTTAGCTTTAACTTGAAAAAAGAAAAGACTACAAAATAACACCAGGTCAGATTTTGTACAATCACCAGAAATTGATTATACCTTTCCATAGCTATCATTCACAGGTTTAAAAAACATAGTTTAATTAAACTTCATTAAAATGTTAGCAATCGCTGTCATTACACGGAAAGCGAGACCACACAGGAATTATGGATAGAAATAGTTAAATTGTAGTTGAAGTTCCCATTGCTCTCTACCTTGCTTTTTTGAAATTCATTTATTTGTTACGCACATGAGTGTTTTGCCTGCATATATGTTTGTGTACCACATGCATGCCCTGGAGGCCAGAAGAAGGCGTTAGAATGGAGTTTCAGACAGTTGTGGGCCATCATGTGGGTGCTAGGAAGTAAACCCAGGTCTTTTGGAAGATTAGCCATTTCTCCAGCCCCTATGCATTAGTTTTTTGAGATGAGGTCTCTGAAGGTGGAGCTGGCCAATGAGCTTCAGGAATCCTACCTTTTCCCTCCTGAAGAGCAGCACTGAGATCTTAGATGCACACCACCACACCCAGCTCTTTAACAAGGGTTCTGGCTTGTGTGGCAATCAACTTCCCAGCTAAGCCATATCTCCAGCTCCAGGTCGTAAACTCTTGAGTTCTAAGAGTTGCTTGTTAGCCAATCCTGCTAGCAAAGGCAGTCAGCTGCTCAAGCCTCTCAGATGATGGGGCACTTGGTTGCTGCTCAGAATAATGGAGGGGAAGAATCTCGACCTGACATTGAGTAGGCTTTATGAAGCAAGGAACAATGACAAGTGGAGAGGAAATTCAAAATGGTGGAACCTGCTGCATTTGGACTAAATGTGTTCTTTAAAAATAAAGTCATAAGCCGGGCGTGGTGGCACACGCCTTTAATCCCAGCACTTGGGAGGCAGAGGCAGGTGGATTTCTGAGTTCGAGGCCAGCCTGGTCTACAGAGTGAGCTCCAGGACAGCCAGTCATAGCTCAGAAGTTCAAAAAATTCCAGACTTCTATGGATACTGTCTCTCTCTCCCTTTCTCCCTCTCCCTCCCTCTCCCTCCCCCCTCTCTCTCTCTGCCTATTTCTCTCTCTCTTCTCCCTCTCCCCCCCAGTGTGTGTGTCTGTTGGTCTTCTCTGTGGACATGTGAAATGTATGTGCATGTGTCTATGGATGCCAGAAGAGAGGGTCAGATTGTCATGCTGGAGTTACAGGTGATTGTGAGCTATAAGACATAGGTGCTGGGAACTGAATTCAGGTCCTCTCCCAGAGCAGTACATTCTCTTAACCTTGGGTACCTCTCCAAACCCTTAAGTAGACATCTATCTTTGTTCTTTTCATCCCAGTGGTAGCAGTGGCAGCAAGACATGTGCCCAGCATGTCTTGGAGCTAGGAGGTGAGTTTCCTTGCTGCCTAACATAAGGGACACCTTGTGCCAGGAGAAGTAACTAGGCCCTTGGAGAGCCTGCTGAGCAGTGTGGTGAGCATCCAGAATCCCACACCGAGAGGCTCTGATCCCAATAGATTTGAGGAAGCACCTGGCAGTGCACATGTGTACCAGTTGGTCTTGAAGCACAGCTGAATCTGGTGACATCTACAGAGACTGGGAGAAACAACTTTCCTTATTAGGGGAGGCAACTACTAGAAACAGAAAGAGATAACAACTAGAATTGCAGTCTTCTGACTGAGGAAGTAGAATAAAAGGACTATGTACAGAGACCCTAGAGTGTGTGCATTGTGCATGAAAGGGCTGACTTCCTGGTTGTCAGCTGTTGTAGTTTGAATGTACAGCACCCCACACAGGCTCGTGCATTTCAACACATTGTCCCAGTCCGTGGTGGTGTTTGGGAAGTTATGGAACTTTCAGAAGTGGGGGGGCTTCACTGGAGAAGTAGGTAACTGGGGGTGGGCTTTAGGTTTTACAGCCTGGCCAGACTTCCTGCTCTTTCTCTCTGCTTCCTGTGTGTGGGTGAAATGTGATCTGCCAGCTTCATGCTGCTGCTACCACTGTGCCTTTCCCGCCATGGTGGACTGTAACCTGGCTAGGATTATAAGCCAAAATAATAAACCCGTTCTCCCCAAAGTTGCTGTCTGCAATGATGTTCTATTGCAGGCCAGTCACTAAGGCATCTGCCTTCCATCAATTCTGAAGACAACTGAGACTCAGCTTATCATCTGACTCCAAAAGGGGTCGTAGTATTTATTTATGTGTTAGATAATAGTAAAAGACAATAATAAGCTCTGCAAAGATGAATATGTCCGTTGTTAGAACCCTGTGAGAATGAGCATTGGTGATGAGTAGTTAGACAACATACATGGGGAAGTCAGAACAGAAGCTGAGGGTATAATTTTCATACTGCTGGTGGGCAGTTCCACAGGTCAAAGTCCCGTATGCCAGGAAAACACTGAGGAGAGATGCCGTCCACACCAGACACACCTTGAACTTGAGCTCTGGCCCTGTTGTGCAGGGACTTTGTTTCCTGTTTCTGATTACTGATAGTGCAGTGAGCAGACTCACAGGTAAGCACCCCCTGTTCTTGCTTCCTCAAATCCTCTGGAAACTTTGAGGGTCCATGTCTTTGTGGAAGCTGCTGAGAACTCTTCAGTGCGAGCCCCGTTTCCCTGCTTTTTATTCTCCCCTTTCTTGTCAGGAAGATGTGGACAGGGAGATTTATGGACTCACTCCACTGATGCTGCTTGCTGTGTCCAATAGGCCTCTAGACTGTATGTAGTCTCTGAGGTATGCACAGGTAGGAAGGCCAAAGAGACAAGAAAGGCAGTAGTCTTACTTGATGGGTCAAAGGGGCTGTTTAAGGTTCCTAAATATTTTCAAGACAGAAAGATGTTGTTTCTTGGCTTTTAAGGCTCAGCTGTAGGATAGACCTGAGTACAGACACAAAGACTCCTCTGCTTGGGGCTGAGGAGAAATGGGCACTCAGTTTGTTCATACCTTAAGGCTTCTGTGCGTTTAATGGTGACTGAGACTGGAACCAAGGGGTGGAGACAGACCTCCTTAACCTTCTTGGAAGACCTGCCCTAAGATACGGGAGGAGGACAGAAGATCCAGGGACAAGTTGCCTTGCTCTTGTTGAGATCTTACCTGGAGGTATCCCAGCAAATCCATCGCCTCACCACAGACCTCTTGAAGCTGAGAGACCTTTTTATAAGGTAAGGACCAACGCCAGGCCTGAGAGACGTTGAGGGCGTTCCTGGCATTAGTATGGAAGGCATGCTTACCCATGCCCTTGCCGCGGGTGACGTTGAGAACCCAGGTTTGGAGATGGGGCAAAAAATTCAATCCTACAAATTTATATAGTCTGGAAGTCTGGGCCAGGGGTTCCCGAACCAGGTCCTCATACCTCAGGAACAGGTAGCGCTGCTGCAGGGCTTCAGGTAGGGTTTGGATGGTGTTGACTATGTCTACCTGGCTTTTGCAGATGATCTTCATGGCATAATAGGGCTGGTCTTCCTGCCTCACCATTTTCAAATGCTGCCCTAGCATAATATTACTGTCAATCATGAGTTCTGTGGTGGTATGTTCCCGGGATCGGAACACAGCCCGGGGGTCTCGGACCAGGTGCACGACGTGCAGGTTGAGGGAAGGGTCTGTGAGCAATGGGTAGAGGGCCTGCAGGCTGAGGAAACGCACCTCCTTGAGTACCACGAAGCTGTGAGAGCGGCAGGCCTTCTCCACCATATCAAAGGGCTGCTGACTACAGAGCACCTTGCAATGCTTGGGCGAGCTGATCTGGTCCGCTGGAAAGAAGTGACACACAGGCGCTGAGCACAGGGCCCGGCTTTGCTCCCACTGGAAGAGGCTGGATTGTTTCCGGGGGCCTGGGTTCATGTAGGCATCAAAGACGCTCATGTCACACAGGAAGACGGAACGCAGAAGATCCCGCACGGCCATGTGCAACTTCCAGGCCGTGCTGCTGGTGAAAGTCATCCACACGTGCCAGGCAGGCTCCATCAGGTAGAACACATCCGGGTGCTGTCCAAAAAGCTGTCCCACAAAAGAGGATCCGGACCGCCAGGAAGACAGGACCAGCACATGCACAGGCCTCCTGAACTCCTCCTCCCTCTGGAACAAGTGTCTATGGCCAGACATATGGATGAAGAGAGCTATGACTATCACCTGGGAACCCAGGAACATCAGCAGTTTCCCTTTCTTAAACAGCATCATCCTGCGGAAGTAGAAGACCTTTAAGGGACAAGCAGAGGGGATGGGGCTGAGTTAGGTTGTTACAGCATCTACCTTCTGGCTTCTCCTGGACCCTCTTCCAAGGAGCAATGTAAAAAAATTCAGAAACCTCCAAGTACTTGTCCAGATCCCTCTGCAGAGTAATTCTGGTGCTTAATTGGATCACTGTATTCTATTTTACAGTCTTTAAAACTCCCCCTTTCTGGTCCTTCTCATCCATTGAACCACCAAGAATATCCCTACTCAGCTATATTTAATCAATATAGGAGGTACTACCACACCCCACACCTCTAAACCCCTGATAGATTGTGACCTTGTAGGCAAAGCTGTCTGTCTGACCAAGTGCTGGTTAGATGTCTTGTGGTCCTCCCCAAGCCAAGGGAAGTGAGACACTTAGCCACAGGCTCCTCACCCATTCTTCCATATGAAGGGGAGTACCACAAGATTGTTTCTCATCCCTTCCCCATTTTGATGAGGCCTGGGACATTCCCACTGTAATCTTCTGAAGGCTAGGGTTGTAGGTCTCCAAACTACCTGGCTTTAGAGTTGTCTCTTTAGTGGAAGAGCCACATACTGTATTTGGCACTGTCATTAGATTCCTTTTACAAAGGTGTTATGTCTTTGCAGTAAATTGTAGGCTGGCCTGGATCTTACTATGTAGCCCTAGATAGCCCTAAACTCCTGAAGATTCTTCTGCCTCATTGTCCTATGTGCTTGGATCACAGGAATGGGCCAGTAAGCCCAGCTTTTTAAATAGTGATTTCTATTAGGATATTTTAATTATATAAAATGAGTCTCACAATGTCATTTCCGTACACATATATGATATACTTGGATAATATTCACCCCAGTACTTTTAAGTTCCATCACCCACTCCAACTTTCTCTTAAGCTCCATCACCCACCTTAACCCTCTCTTAAGCTCCATCACCCACCCCAACCCTCTTAAGCTCCATCACCCACCCCAACCCTCTCAAGCTCCATCACTCACCGGTGACTCCTTAAGCTCTATTACCCACTCTGATCCTCTCTTTAGCTATATCACTCCTGACCCTCTCTTAAGCTCCATCACCTACCCCAGATCCCTTCTTAAGCTCTGTCACCTACCCCTGACACTCTCAATCTAATCATCTTTGTACTTTCATATCTTAAAAATATTTTTCAGACCCATCGAGGTTAATTACAATGACTTGGATAAGAATAGAAGATGAGTATAATGAATTACATTACATTACACACACACACACACACACACACACACACACACACACACACACACACAATTGTCAAAGGATAAAAAAAAAAACCCAATAAGTAAATGTCCTGACAGTCTACTCAAATGGGGTATTTTTAATAGGAAATGTTTACACGATTTTCAAATTGCTTTGAAAAGACTTGTTCTCATGGGCCTGAAGCCCAGGGGAAGAAGGGAAAGTGTGGCTCTCCTAAGACACTGTATGTGGAAGGAATGATGCCACTGTAGCCTGGCCTGCCAGGATCTGGGTCTCTGCGAGCAAGGGGAGATCTTGCTCCCAGCAGTTGGGTCTGCAGGGGAAGTAACAGCAGTTCTAGAATGAACTGTAGGCAGGACATGTGGTGACCTTCAAATAGGTCACAGTGCTTTCCTAGAGGAAAGAAAACCTAAAGTGAACTTGTCTTTTTTTATAAGAGCCAGTGTTGGTTGTCATTGGTACTCAGTGAGAACTCCACCTCCAAGCCTGTCTTGTTATCAACTATATAATCAACCATTGTATATCCTCTATACAATGGTGATTCATTCTATTGTGTCACTTCAGTTGCTTTCTGTACACTTGGGAGATTCAAGTGTTTATACACCCTTAATATTTTCCTTCTTAAAAAGTGAAACATAGTAAGGTCTCTCTTCCCAGAGTGCCCTGCCTTTTTTTCTTTTTTCTTTTTCCCTCTTGTAAGCATATTTTGGGAGATGCAGAACACACAAAGCATTTCTTTGTTTCTTTTTACCACACAGAATCCTATTGTTGGGACACACAACAATTTATCTAACCAAGGGCTCCTGGGTTGTTTCCAAGCTCCCTTATTTCAAAGGCTGCAGCCATAAGCTTCTTGACTACACACTTGTAAGATTAAATGCACAGAAGTGAATTGTTGAGTCAAAAAGTATATGTGTGTGTGTGTGTGTGTGTGTGCATGTATATTGTGTGCTTGTGTGTGTATGCATGTGCATGTGTGTGTATATGTGTGAGTGCTTGTGTGTGTGTGTGCACATGTGTGTGTATTTGTGTGACTTAGACAGCCATTGCCAGGCAGCTCTCATGCTTCCTGTGAACATGGAAGGAGGTATTAGAAAGTGGGTTGCAGAGGAAGCAGCCACAGAGGTGATTCTCGGAGTACGTAACTTGTTTCCTCAAGAGGTAGGGCATGCTTTGCCAGCGCTCAGGCTTCCTCGGAAGTCCCCTCGAACATTCTGGAAGTGTGTCATGATCCTCACCAAACTTTGTGTGGCAGTGACACCTCCCCCACTGCATCCCCCCATCCCCCCCGTTCACTGCCAGTCTTGCTTTTCCTCTGGATGACCAAAAGGATCAGATGGGGATCAGTCTTTCTTACTTTTTTTGTGTACGAATATGTGTGCCTATTTGTGTGATGGCCAAAATAAACTTTTATGCCATTTCTTCTTTCATGTATTCTCTCTCTCTCTCTCCCAGCCCCACCTTAGGGTCTCTCACTGACCTGGAGCTGGCCTAATAGGCTAGGCTGACTGGTCAATGAGCCTCCAGGATCTCTAGTTCTGGGATTCCAAGTGTGTGCCACCATGCCTGGCTTTTAAAGATGTGAGTTCTGACAATCAAACTCAGGTCTTGTTATCAAGGTAAAGCAGATCCATGGATCTGTCTCTCTAGCTCTCATCTCTTCTTTGTGGCCAAAGCATCCCAGCACTTTGCCAGGCTTAGTAATTAAGAGCACTTGCTGCCCAAGCATGGGAACAAGAGTCCATATCCCCAGCACCCACAGAAAAGCAAGGCATGGCCATCTAGTTGTGTGTATCCTGTGTTGTTGGAGAATGCTTTGGGCTTGCTGGTGTCAATGTCAGGTGAGAGGTCCTATCTGAAAGGAATACTGCCAAGAGTCATGGACTTACATGTGTACATACAGTCCTCATAGACTTACACGTGCACATGTATAGTCCCTATAGATTCACATGTGCACATATGGTCCCCCTTTGTGCCCATGATGCTAGCACAGGGGACTGTGCCAGTGGATGGTACTCCCTGTCTTGTTGCCTAAGCCCCATGGCTTAGGAGATGACCAGTTTTTAAAACTGAGGTCCAAGAGGGAATAATGAAAAACTATGTTATTTATTGACTGTGGTTTAAGCGTGTTTGTTCCTGCTCCACTACCGCAAGACACAGAGATTCTCCACGGGACAATCTGAGAAATGCTGTAGAAAAAGACAGGAAGCAATAGACTATTGGGAAGAGGAAAACTGGAAGAGAACTCAACCCGGGCTGGGACTAAAATTTTATAGGCAGGTCCTGTAACTGCTTCAGCCCAAAGCTAACATCCTTTGGCACTAGGAAAGCAGGATTTTCCTTTCATCTCAGCCCTGGGTCAACTTCATCCTGCAGAGATTGATGACTCTGTGTCTTCCTTATGTGCCAACTGCCCCTGGCCTGAAGCCAGGCTCTTTCTGTGTGTTCTTTCCTTTTTATTTTCAGGGTGCTAGGTGGGGAGCAACCTGGCACCTTATTCCTGCTCTACCGTGAAGCCCTGTCACCAGGCCTCTGTTTTTCTTTTGCATGAACCCTGGCCAGAAAGAGCAAACTTTAGTGAAGCTTGTGCAGTCCCTGGTCACCAGGCTCTGAGCAGCACATGCTGGGGCTGCCCAGCTCACTAGAAAGCACCCCAGTGCACAGCTCAGGCAAAATGTATCTTAATCATCCATAGTAGAGGCAGAGGACACTCCTGAGCTGGTGGATATGAGGGTACTGGTTACCTGGTGCTCAAGGAGGCTCACTGGGGAGAAGAAAACCCTCCAGGTCTAGCCTGCTGCTGGAATTCCTCTCTGCTTGAGACCTTGGCATTTCCCTCCTGTCCCTCAGCCCTCCCCATCAGCCACAGTCACGACTCTTTCTAAAGCACTACCTGTTACTCTCTTGGTCTAAAATCTCTTGGATTAACATACTAACATGTACAGGCTGAAACCCAAATTCCCAGGCCTTATGCCCGGGGCCCCACTCTGCCTGCCTGCCTATCCTTTAATTCCTTGCTTCTCCTTGCCTTTTTTATGCCGTTAACCTCAGATTCAACTTCTGGGGCTTCCTAACCTGTCTTGTTGCCGAGGAGATGGGAGACATTAGGGGACAGCTATTCTTCCTCCAGGAGAGTACCTACAGGCCCTCTTTCTCCCCCAAAGAGTGCCATCCTCCTTGTCTCTCAAATGTACATGCGCACCCCACCAACTGCACAGGCCACAGCTGCAGACTTCTCACTGAAGAGGCAGCCATGTCTTATCTGGCTCACCGTGTGCAACACTTCCATAGCTGATTAGGATGCCTTTAACCTGAAGTCCATTGCTAGCTGGATTAAAGGAGGAAGAGTCACATCGTTAGGAAGCAGAAAGGCCTTTGAGCTTTGTTTGATACAAGGTTTCATGTGGCTCAGATTGGCCTCCAAAGTGATCAGGTACTGGGAAATGACCCTCGATTTCTGATACTCCTCCCTCTACCCTTGAACGTTGCCGTAATAGGTGTGTACTAAAGGTCACAGTGACAGGTGCCTGGCATCTGCTCGGGAATGAAGCATCATGAGAACACTCAATTCTTGATAGCCATCATCAGAGGGATATTGGTGAGGGGACACCTATGTCAGGTGCAGGGACCATGGAGGCATCAGGGTTGGGGGCTTCCTTCCACAGCCTGACTACAGGGGCCTGGATTACAGATCCGCCACACCACAACCACCACCAATCAAGAGCATGTATGCTTTTGGAAGAAAAATGGGAAATCTCGATCAAAATCAACTAAACAGACAGACAGAGAGAGAGATAGAGAGACAGACAAAAACCCTGTATATCAATCTAAGAGGCCAGCATCCTAAACGCTCGAAGAACTCCACTTTAGATTCTTTGGGGAAATGACGTCCCAGCAAGCAGAAGGTAGAGACAGCAGGAAGTCACTGTGCACGGGGAATGGAGGTGGGCTGGGGACACTGTTGTCACCACAGAGAGCCTATAGACCTGGGAACCTCTTGGGTGTTAAGTTTCCAGATAAAAGCAACCACAAAACAAACTTTGTTTAAGACAGTTACTCACACTGCATCCAAAGCTGGTCCCGAACTTAACCAAACAGCAATCCCCTCGTTTCTGCCTTCCACGTGCCAGGATTGCACGCTTAGCTACCACACTCCAACAAACAAACTCGACAAGTTGAACTGATAGAGGGACTATACCCACCTGCATGCCCATGGACAGTGCTGGGCACACAGCTCAGGGCAACACCTGTCCATGAATGTCTGAGTGAACCAATATCTGTGGGGACAGACTTGCCACTTGGGGTGCCCTTGTTGACTTGAGAGGAGTGGGCAAGATGGCGTATTTAGTTTATACATATAAAACTATTCCAGCCCTAATGAAACAGAATTATCTAGGGCCATTTGAGGCAGAGATCCCCTCTACCTTAGCTGACATGCTTGCTCCATAAACGCCATTATATTTCACATCTACAGTATACTTCTGGGCTTCCAAAGCCCTTTGTGTGGCAGTTATAAAAATGTAACCCAATTAGACACAATCAGACTTTCAAAACAGCGCTGGCCACTTCTCTTAAATTTTACATTTTAGGTATGTAGTGTATGTGTCCTATCATGTGTGTGGTGGTCAGAGGAAAACTGTGGAAACTGATCCTCTCCCACCAAGTGAGTCTTAAGACTGGAACTCAGATCATCAGGCTTGGTGGCAAGCACTCTTACCTACTGAGCCATCTCATTGGCTCTCGCATCATTATTTTTCAAAAGGAACAACTGACATTTGATTGATTGATGGTTCATTGCAATAGCTCTGCCTATTTGATCTGCTTAATGGCCATGCTCCACTCTGCCTGAGCTGGACAAAGCCTGCAGGTCCCTGCTCCCATCCCCCATTCAACAGAGAACAGGAGAGAATCTGGATGGTCAGATATACTAGGGCTACATGACAACATTCCTACCCACATTTGAGGCTCTTTCTCATCCTTTATGGGCGGAGCTGGTGGGGTTCAGCTTCTGGTAAGCAGCTTGAGGTTTTTTTCTTTTCTAGAAGATTCCCTTAGTGATTCAGGGTGTCCCCCAACACCATTCTTTTTTCCTAGCCCTCTTTCTCCAGCCATCAAAATCCCCAGCTTAGATGTCAGGGCTACCCGATACTCTGATCCTGTACTTGGGATAATGCCCTTTGTGGTAGCTGCTCCCCAAGGAATTCTCTTCTTACCTTAGGCTTCTCCAGTGCTCACAATGACTGAGAGGCTCCCTGCCTGCCAGGCTGAGCACCTTCTCTCTCTGACTCATGAACTCCTCCTCCTTGCATTTTGCATACCTAACCATTTAGCTCGTCCTCCCCTTATGTTGAAACAACTCACCATCTTGCAAGACAGGTTCCAGAAAGCTCTGGCTGCAGGGAAGCTATAGTATGGGCAGCTAGAATACCTTGAGGGGTGAGGGGTGAAGGGTGGGGTAAAGGGTCAGTGTGAGGAACCTCCCTGTAGGTGGACTAAGCCAAGGAGGATGACAGATGATATTGGAACATCTACTCTTCTTAGGCAGCCAGAAGGTCATCGGGTCCCTTTAAGGTATCATGGAAGGGGCAGAGACCCCTGGAGTTCCAGAAGTGAGGTTGGAAGGCATGTGTTGCCAGACAGTTACACAACCCATACGGTTCTGTAAGCCTTGCTCCCTCCTGTTTTTTTCTTTCTTATCTCTAAGGAGACTGTACAAAGATTACTTTCCAGGCATCGCACCTGTTTCTTCACTCCACCCTAGGGAGGAAACATTTCTTAGCTCCTATGTCATGCCCAATATCTTCACTCTCCTTTGCAAGAGGTAACAAACATGCTCTTGGAGAGGAGAATATAGATTTACTGGTGTCTGGTTTGATTAAAGGGGGAAGAATTTGCCTTTTGTGACAAAAAGCAAGGTGTCAAAAAGTATAACTTCTTAATCATTGTGTGTCCATGGGCAAGTCATATACCCACTCTGGGCTACTTTATCTGGTTGTCCACAGTGCTTACAATGTGGAAATAATGTATATATCTAAAACAAAGAATACATCTGGAAAAAAAAAAAACTTAAACTGCCAAGGAGTGCAAAGGTTGAGGTCTGACCAAAATCAATATAAAATAGGGATGACAGTGCCTACCCTACATATTGTGAATATTGGGATTAGTGTGCACAGAGCCCCGTGTCCAATTTTATGTAATAATAAGGATTTAAAAGTTTTAGTTACGGGGGCTACAGAGATGGCTCTGTGGTTAGGAGCAATACTGCCTTTGCAGAGGATCCTAGGTCAGTACTTGCTCCCACATCAGATATAATTCCAGCTCCAGGGGACCTGAAGCCTCTGGCCTCTGTAGGCACTGGCACTCATGTGCATGCGCGTGCGTGCACACACACCCACACCACACATGCACGCACACACACATGCACACACACACTTATAAATAAAGTAAACCTGAAGAAAGTGTTAGCTATTATTTAATAATAAGCATACCTCTTCTTAATCAACTGCAGAGGTATTTTCCAGGCTTCACAGAAGAGCAGCCAGGCAGTGTGGGAGTGAGTCACACCCAGGTCTGGCAGATTCCCATCAGCTGTGTCTCCGAAGGCCTTATTGTACAAATGACAAGAACCTGGGGAGGCCCCCAGGTATTACTTTCAGTTGGGTCCCTTCCTCCCTTCCTGTTTCCTCTGGGCACCGAGGAGACAAAGTTCTCTTCTTCCAAGTGGCTGCTGAGAGATGAATGCTGAAGAACTATAAGTGGGCAGCTGCGCTCTGCTCTTGTTCTCAGTTTAGGAGTGGTTCTTGGTAAGTGTCAAAGAACTGAAGGACGCAGTATGTGTAAAGGAGGGAATACAACCCCCCCAGTCACACTGCTGCCTGCAGAAAGCCATTTACCTTTTCTCCCATGCATGTAGAAGTCTGTAGAATTGGCCACCCAAGGTTCATGCCTCCCCCAGCACACAGAGGTTTATCTCTCTCTCTCTCTCTCTCTCTCTCTCTCTCTGTTCTCTCTCTCTCCCTCCTCTTTCTCTCTCTGTGTGTGTCTCTGTCTCTGTCTCCCTGTTTCTGTCTCTCTCTGTCTCTGTCTCTGTCTCTCTCTCTGCCTGCTTCTGGTGTCTCTCTCTCCCTCTTTGTGTGTCTGTTTCTGTCTCTCTGTTTCTTTCTCTCTCTGTCTTTCTGTGTGTGTCTCTCTCCATCTGTCTCTCTATCTGTCTGTCTTTCTCTGTGTGCCTATCTCTGTCTGTCTCTGTATCTCTTTCTCTGTGTTTCTGTCTCTGTCTCTTTCTCTCTATGTCTCTCTCTCTCTGTCTCTCTGTCTCTCTGTCTGTCTCTCTGTCTCTGTCTCTGTCTCTGTCTCTGTCTCTGTCTCTCTCTCTCTCTCTCTCTCTCTCTCTCTCTGTGTGTGTGTGTGTGTGTGTGTAGGCCAAAAGTGGATGTCTGGTCTTCTATTGTCCTCCACTTATTTATTTTTTGAAACAAGGTCTCTCACTGAGCTCAGTATTCATGACTTTGGCCAACAAGTCACAGGAATCCCCCCGTCTCTGCATCTCCAGCACCAGAGTTAAGGGCATTAGTCACCATGCTCAGCTTGTGGAAGCTGGAAACCCAACTCTGCCCCTCAGGCTTGCAAAGCAAGCACTTCCCTAAGTCATCTCAGCTCTTTGTTTTTGCTTTAAGATAATTTAAGTTCCAAAGTATAATTCAGACACAAAGTATCCTGTACAACTCATCGAACTGTTTCAAACCTTGTTTTTGTGCTACGTGATGTTCTCTGTGTAACTGTGCCGATGCTGTCTCATGGACACTAGAGCTCTTTAAGGTTATGACTCAGAGGCTTGGTACACACACTGGCAGAGGATGACTCCAGAGTCTCCTCCACCTTATATCATAAACATTTACTCCTGTCAGCTAATCCTTATTTCTCCAAGGTGCAGACCTTATTCTTTAGACCAGGCTGGCCTGGGAATCACTTTGTAGTCAAGGCTGCCATGGAGTGTAGCCTGGAGTTGCCATGACTCCTCTTGCCTCAGCCTTCCAAGTGCTAGGATTACAGGCTTGAACCTGGCTACAGTTAATGCTTTTTGGATGATGTCTTTTTTTTTTTTTTTAAATTAAAGTTAGGCAGATATCCATGGGCTTTTATTATTATTAATTATTATTAAATTTTTGATGCTAGCTGAGACTCCTTAGAGTTTCCTCATAAGAACATATAAGGAGACCTCTGAATTCTGTGATTTTTCTCTACCAGTAGTGTTATCTGTAGAGAAGAGTCAGGGCACAGTTGAACATGTAGCCTCCTTAGAAAGCACAGGAATATGTCCTCCATTTACGCTTTGCCCTGTAGGATGTGTACTGGTAACAGTTCAGTTTCTCTGGAGACCAAATGGCCTTCTGATCTGGAGAACAGGTGACTTAATAGAGGCATCCCATCATGCTCTGGGTCTCAGGTGCTCAGATGACAAGGGCTACAACATTGCCAGTCCTTTATCACCCTCTTATCTTTGGTAGGGAGGTTATCAGGCTTTGGTTGTTGAACACCCAGAAGATTGGCCTTACCAATCTTGTAATTTTAACTTCTGTGTAACATTTAGATTTATTTTAGACAACAAAACCAAACACTTTTTTTTTCCGATATTTTCTTTATTTACATGTAAATTTCTACATTCCCAGTTTCCCCTCCAAAAAACAAAGAAACAA
>NW_022196905.1:248168584-248169377 GCF_008632895.1 Mastomys coucha
TTATTCTCAGCCCACAGAGAACAGGTTACATTCATTTAAGAAATGGTGTGTGTATTAAGATGTTCTATTCGTGAAGTTATTCACCAACTGTTTCAGTGAAAAATGGTTCTGCTTGGAGGGTGGCACAGACATTAGGTGAGGGTAAGAATTTGGTTCATTAGTTGTGATAACTTGGAAAAGCATTTATCTCAGAGAAAGAGTAACTTATAAAGTCCTCTTCTTCAAACTTGATTCAAGAGTTACAAACATCAAGCAAAGCATTCAGTCTCACTCTTTGTTGTTCTCTTACAAGCAACCCCCTAGTTAATCATCTATGTTTCTTTTGGGTATATAAATACTTTTGAAATATATAAGCTGTTCTGAAAACCATAGTATAGTGTAAAGACATGAAATAAACAATACTACTAATAGAGAGGCTGAGATCTCAGGACCCTTATGTTGTACATAGCCAGACACTGTCACAAACAAACAAGCTGACAGTGTATATAGATTGTACAATGTTGGACCTATTTCTCCAATTACCAAATTAGAGAGACCATTGGATGACAGTCAACAAATTTCTAATTCCTCATATTTTTGGATTTCAATCGATTAGGATATGTTGGTAATATTAATTTTCATATTAAGAAAAGGTAATTGTCACTTCTTGTTGTTTTTGTTGTAAGAGATGGAATTAGAGTTGTGTGGATTTGTTGAAAGATTAGTTTCTTGCTTCTTCTAAGGTATAGTTTTGCTCCTTATGTTGATGTTTTCCATCTGTTATCCTTTGTAGAGCTGGATTTGTGGAAAGATA
>NW_022196905.1:248169837-248178872 GCF_008632895.1 Mastomys coucha
GTCCTGTATCATCATCATGATAAGTGATTTTAGATTTGAATCTTGCATTTCTGGTGTGATGGTGTGTCCAGGACTTGCTTTGGTGGGAGACTTGGGTTCTGATGATGCCAAGTAACCTTGATTTGTGTTGTTTATTTTCTTATGTTTGCCCCCCACCATCTGGTTATCTCTAGTGCTACCTGCCCTTGCTAAATCTGACTGGAGTCAGTCCTTCCTATGATCCTGGTTGTATCAGAACTCCTCAGAGTCAGGCTGTCTCTGTGATCCTGTGATTCTGAGATCCTGTGACCCTGGACTTCTTAGAGAACCTGGGAGTGCAGCAGCTTCCTCTGGGTGTTGTGGGACTGGCTGTGGAGCCTGGGCTCAAGGTCTGCTCAGGACACCAGCCCAGAGAGACCAGAAGGAACTGGAGCCACTCTGCTGGTGGAGTTCCTGTGTGCCTGGTCCTGCAGGTCCCAGTTACTCCCGGTGTTGGGACAGATGTTGGTTCCTCCTCACCTCTGATCCTGAGAGTGTCAGAGCGCCTGGGAGTGGAGCTTCCTCTGGGTGTTGTGGGACTCCAAACACTTTTTTTTTTTTTTAAAAAAAAAATCCTTTAAAGACTCAGTTTCCCCAAGTGATCGAAGCTTTAAAAAGTTAGTAAAACAACTTAAGAAACACTTAAAGAAATGTTCAACATCCTTAGTCAATCAAGATGACCCTGAGATTCCACCTCACACCAGTCAAAATGGCTAGAATCAAAAATGCAGTTGACAGCAGATGTTGGCAAGGATGTAGAGAAAGAGGAACACTCCTCCATTGTTGGTGGGATTGCAAGCTGGTACAATCACTCTAGAAATGAGTCCAGCAGTTCCTCAGAAAATTGGACATAGTATTTCCTGAGGACCCAGTTATACCACTCCTGGACATATACCCAGAAGATGCTCCAACATGTAATAAGGACACATGCTCAACTATGTTCATAGCAGCCTTATTTATAATAGCCAGAAGCTGGAAACAACCCAGATGTCCCTCAACAGAAGAATGGATACAGAAAATGTGGTACATATACACAATGGAGTACTACTCAGCTATTAAAAACAATGATTTCATGAAGCTCGCAGGCAAATGGATGGGACTAGAAAATACCATCCTGAGTGAGGTAACACAGACACAAAAGAGCACACATGGTATGTACTCACTAATAAGCGGCTACTAACCCAAAAGCTCACAATGCATATGATATAACCTACAGACCATATAAGCATAGACGGAAGAAAGATCAGGGGGTGGATGCTTCAGTCCTCCATTGAGGGGGTTGGACAGGACAATTGTGGGAGATGGAAGGAGAGAGAGACAAGAGAGGGAGAAAGAAGAGGACGAAATAAGGGTGGTAGTATCAGAATCTGGAGGAGATGTGAGAGAGATACAGAGGATCTGGAAATAGGTAGCAGGGGGGATGAGGAACTGGGGATAGCCACTGGATGGTCCCAGACACCAGAGAAATGTGAGGCTCCCAGGACTCAATGGGATTGACTTTAGCTGTAATATGCAGAAGGATGTCATCTTTTGAGTTTGGCTAACTTTCTCTAAGTTTGACCCTAGCATTTTAGGATGTACCTGCAGCTT
The DNA here is from genome assembly GCF_008632895.1 of Mastomys coucha. NCBI lineage: Eukaryota > Metazoa > Chordata > Mammalia > Rodentia > Muridae > Mastomys > Mastomys coucha. The sequence continues at coordinate 248,171,446 of NW_022196905.1, forward strand.
AAGAGAGGGGATGTTAGCTGCTAGAAACATGACTATCAAATGGACAGCTGCTCTAAGCAGAGCCTGCTTCTTTAATAAGGTGGAATCCAGCAGTGGACAACTGTGTAGGAATTCCATGGCAGAGAGATGGCCCTAATCTCTCTGTGTTTGAAGTGTTTGTTTCAACAGAGGAAGAACAGGTTAGATAGGGTAAATCAGAATTAGGGGGAAAGAGAATAATGTCTTAAATTCTCTTTGGTTGTTGCTTTCTTGAAGCCCCTTAACAGGGAAGGGAGGATGATAAAGTGGGGGAACAAAGAGTCAGGAGTTCCCAGGCATCATTATATGCCTTGACAGAACCAGGAGCTTGAATTGCCAGACAGCATCAGGCTTCTAGAATTCTACCTCAGTTTCAAAACCAACTATGATTTCCTAATGGTAGTGGAGTCTGGTAAGGACATTAGTGGGCCTTGTGGTGGCTTTAACCCTGTGCTTTAGGCTAGTAGCTAAGGTCTGTATATTCTAACCCTGAGTAGCCATTGAATGTATCCCCCTTATGTTGGGAGGCACCATCTTTGCTCAGGCTTTCAATCTTCCTTGATTGGCTATATGTCAGCGACCCCTCAACTCTTCTTTCCTCTCCCATCCCATCCTTTCTAGTCATCGCTCAGCCATTGGTGTGATAGCTTCCTGTACAACTCTAATCTCTAATGCTTCCTAGATTCAAACGCTTCATTGGAACACATTACAGACAAGACTCTAACTCCTCAGCTTGCCATTAAGTAACTTTTCAGAGCTGGCATCTCTACAGTCTATCATAACCTCTTTCATATTATAAGGTCCAAAATACATGTAGAGTGTCTGTTATAGGCCAGGCTCTGCTTTGGATATGGAGAGCATCTGTGAGGCAAACACAGGTGAAGCCCTCTATGGTGGTTTGAGTACACTTGGCCCAGGGCCAAGGGACTATTAGGGGGCGTGGCCTCATTGGAGTAGGTGTGGCCTTGTTGATGGAAGTGTGTCATTGTGTGCATGGGCTTAGAGACCCTCATTCTAGCTCCCTGAAAGCCAATCTTCTCCAGTTTGCCTTCAGAACAAGATATAGAACTCTCAGCTCTGCCTGCACCATGTCTGCTTGAATGCTACCAAGTTCTCACCTTGATGATAATGGACTGAACTTCTGATCCTGTAAGCCAGCCCCAATTAAATGTCCTTGGTCATAGTGTCTGTTCACGGCAGTAAAACCCTAACTAAAGACACCTTCTTTGTAGAATGTTGTCAGATATATTGTTACGTTTCTCACCCACCCAACATGTGTGCTATAAGAGAAGACAGACTGAGGCTGTGCTTTGGGGGTCTGCTTTCATGACTAGAAGGTAGAAGAAAATAACATTTGAGAGGAGAGACAAAAAAAGTGAAGGCTAAGAAAATATCTGAAGAAAGGCAGTAGATAAAGGGAAGAGAAAATGCAAAGGCTCTTAGTCAGGGATCACAGGAAGCTCACTGTAATGGCTACATGGGCTATACTCTCTGAGGGATGATAATGACCGGGTGGGACACAATGCCTTTTTCATTATTAGTGGAACTTTGGCCTAGTCTTAAGTTAAACTCAGAGGCTTAAGGGGGTGGGTGGGGCAGGGATTTAGAAATGGCATGAAGGAATCATTCTGGATAATTGAGGGGCATACATTGTAAAAGGACCAAGGGTAGAGTCCTGGAGATCAGTTAGATGGTAAGGTAGAAGTAAAGGTCTCAGGACGGCATATTGATGGGGTAGTAGATACTATAATGACCATTTAAAATATGTAGCTGAAAAGTAGAGTCAAATCATTCTACCAATTCACCAGATGTGAAGACTGGCTCAGAGATATGCAGCCATTTTTCGAAAAAGGAAAGAGTTAGGTTTGAGGATTGGAAATCAGGAGTTGAATTCTGAAAGAGTCAAGTTCAAGTTGCCTAGTGGGCATCCAAGTAGAAATATCAAGTGGGCGGTAATATACACCAATCCAGAGATTGGAGGAGATCTCTGGCTAATGGTACACATTTGAGAGTTAACACAGAGATGGTATGTAGGGCCAGTGTGGGGTCCTAAAAGCCAAGGGAAGAAATTACGTCATGGAGAAAGAAATAGTCAACTGTGTTCAAAAGCTTAAAAAGGGCCAGGTGTAACAGTATACTCCTGTGATTCTGACATACCAAGTGCTGGGATTAAAGATGTATGCCACCAAGCCTGGTTATACAGCAGAAGGACTGAACTTCAGGTATGGGCTACATAGTGAGACTCTCTCTCATCACCCCCTCCAAAAAGAGACAAAGGTTGTATATTAAGGCATGATACCATCAGTAGCCTTGACAAGAAGTTAATGCTGTGGGGTCCTAAGTATGAAGATATGGCCAGAGGGATGGGAGATAAGAAAGGCAGCCTGCTCTTATAATCTACCTACCTATATATATGTGCCAATGTATATTCATATATATGTAGATAGATAGATATTTTGCATTTTTAATTTTCTCTAACCTGGACAAGTCAACAAACAACAGATAAGGTATTATCTCCCTATCTTTAGGAAAAGCCAGGCATGGTAGGTGGGTGAAGGCAGTCAGGAGGGTCAAGAGTTCAAGGTGAAGCTACACTATATAGTGAGTTTGAGGTGAGTCTGGCTCTATGAGACCTTGTCTCAAAAGAACAAACCAAAAGAACAACCACAAGAAGATAGGGTTGGGGAAATCTGTGAGGATGGGTTAGAGATGAAGATAAGATGGCCACGTAACACTAAAAGCCTTTTGGTGGTGAGGGGTCCTAAGCTTAAAATGCCGGGCATAGTCACAGGAGGAAGTCTTACACAGCTACTACCCTTGGGCTGAGTTGGACTTAGGTGCGACTGATCGTTTTTCGGAAGAGTGCAGTCAAGACACAGAGGAGCCGAGAGCCATGTGAGCCTTTACTGGGGTGACTGTCAGGATGACTTTGGAGCTGGAGCTGGATTAGAGGAGGCACAAATAGACAAGGGGGTTACAGAGCTAACATGGAGGGCAAGCTCTTAGAAGCAAGGATGTCAAAGATTTTAGACATGATGGATCAAGAACAGTGGTCCCCAACCTGTGGGTCTTGACCCTTAAAAGAATTACCTGTAAAAGAATTACTCAGGGGGGTCACATCAGATATCCTGCACGTCAGATATGTACATTATGATTCACAACAGTAGCAAAATTAATTACAGTTTTGAAGTAGCAATGAAATAATTTTATGGTTTGGGGTCACCACAACATGAGGAACTGTATTCAATGGTTATAGCATTAGGAAGGTTGAGAACCATTGATCTAGAAAGATCACCTAGAGGATATTGAGTCCATGCCGAGTTGCCACGTGAGCAGGACAGAAGTGTGACAACAGCCATAAGGTCACAATCAGGGCACGAAGCCTGGTTAACATCAGCTTCAAAGCCAGGCATCTTTAGAGAAGGGGAGTCAGAATGGTGTGCAGGCAGCCATGAAGAGCAGGGGGACAACTGTCCCACTGTGTGGCTGTCACTTAAGACAAGGCAGAAGAAGCCATATCTGCAGATCTGACCCAGGTTTCCTTTAGGGAAGGAAGGTGAAAGATGCTGTATGCTGTTTTCAATAGTGAGATGGCAGGCAAGGGGCAGAGAATTATCTATACATGACCCAGACAAACCAGAAAGAAGAAGCAATGCAAACAGAAAACCCTGATCCTGGGGTAATAAGTATATAAACCATCATGTCATTTAGGTTTGGTGCAGGGTCTTGAGGATAGCATTTGGTGCCATCTCTCCAAAGACCTTCAGTTGCACGCTTATTGTTTTACGTTTGTAAGAGAGCTGCTCTGTGCCTCCATAAGTAGGCTCTACCCATGCATGGGCAAGCAACCCTGATTAAAATCACTGGTCACAAAGGACACAAAAATTGGAAAGGAGAGTTTTGGGAAGATGGGGATCAGAGGGAGTGGAGCAGTAGAGGGTAAAGGGGAGTGAATGTATAGAAATACATTACATACTTTGAAAAAGCCAAGTGTGGTGATGTACAATTCCCAGCTCAGGGCACTTGTGGAGACAGATGAATCCCTAGGGCTTGCTCAGCAGCTAGCCTAGCCTGCTTGCCAAGTTCTAGACCACTGGAAGACCCTGTCTCAATAAGACTGGGTGGCACCTAAGGAATGAAACTGGAGACTGCCTTATGGCTTGATCATGCATGTATGTGTTCATACACAGTGAATGTATATACACACACAAAATAATATTTTAATCCACCTATGGTGGTGCCCTGAGCTGGGAATTGGACATCACCACACTTGGCTTTTTCAAAGATTTGTGCTAAAGTTTGAACTCATGACTTCATGCTTGCACAGCAAGCACTTTACCAACTGAGCTCTCTTCCCAGTCCCTGTAAATGTAATTCTTAAAAATTGCATCTGAAGCTGGACAGTAGTGGCACACGCCTTTAATCCCAGTACTTGAGAGGCAGAGGCAGGGGGATTACTGAGTTCAAAGCTAGCCTGGTCTACAGAGTGAGTTCCAGGACAGCCAGGGCTACACAGAGAAACCCTGTCTCATGGGGGGGGGGAAGCATCTGAAGCTGAGTGTGGTGGCATATGCTTTTAATCCCAGAACTTGGGAGACAGAGACAGGTGGATCTCTTGTGAGTTTGAGGCCAGCTTGGTCTACTAGCTAAGTCCAGGATAGCCAGGACTATAGAGACAGACCCTGTCTGAAATTTTTTTAAAAATGTATCTGAACTAAATGCATATAGGCTTTCTTCTCTTATTTTTGTACCCTAATTAGTAAAATAAAACATTTACATAGCATTTTAAAAAAGAAATACATTACATACCTGGATGAAATTGTCAAAAAATAAGTAAAAAGATAGCTTGTATAGTAGCTGTGTGTAGTAGTTGTGTGTGACACGTGCCCATAATCCTAAGGCTTGGCAGACCGAGACAGGAGGATCACTGCAAAGTTCAGGGCCATCCTGGGCTACAAAGTAAGAGCCTGTCTCAAATAAAAACAAAGAAAAATCACTTATACAGTTAGGCCTGTGTCTAAGCTGCTTCCATGAGAATCTTCCAGCTAGAATAACGGGGATGAAAGACAGATTCAAGTTACCATGGTTGTTTTAGCTAAGGCCATCCTTGATTAGCCAATAGCAGCCAGGAGGACCACAACCACATCACTTCCCATGCATGGTCAATTAACAGTTATTATGTACCACTGAAGTCATTGGTTGGTTGTTACTCATCATTATTGTAGCATCAGATGACTGGCACAGTCTCCCATGCAGAGAGCTGATACAAGCCTTACCCCTGTGTTCCCAGCTCATCTAGAGAGAGAAACTCCTCTCATCTGCAAATGTCCAGCACTTGGTATAGTGCCTGGCCTATTGAAGGTGTTCAGCAAAAGCCTGAGAAAAGAATGACTGAGTGAACCTTTGTTCAACCCGAGAAAGGAACTAACCGTTCTGTGTGTGCAACAGGTGCCGTTTCCAATGACCAAACAGTGTAATCAAATGAATGTACCTGAAGCAAACCCAGTTCAATAAGATCTGTGAAGCACCCATCACAGATAAGCATTCTTTCACCTCGAGCACAGTAGCTCTGCTTCCAACACTGGTCACTTCATTTTTACATTTTATTACATTGTGTGGATTAATTTAAAGATAATCTAAATCCTATAACACCCTTTAAAGGAATAGAATGTAAATAGGTGGATATGACTCAGTCTAAATATTCTTTCTATTATCTTCAGTACACACCACCAAACCATTGTGACTACTGACGTTTCCTAAATTATATCAAGAGGCTTGCATTTCTGAAAAGGAAAATATTGTTTGCATTGATATAGAAAAGAAATTGAGAAAGAGAAAGGCATTATGCAGTAGAGGGGTGGAGGTGGGTTGAGTGTGCCAATTGTGGATGTCTTTCAGGGTGGGCTTAGGGGATTTCTAAGTCCTGTACTCACCATGAAATAAGAGGAAAGAATGAACCATTGGGTCAGCTTAGATGCCAGATTCAAGGAATGTACCATAAGAAAGATTTTTGTCAAGCATGGTTAGCAATTCTAGCAAATAATCAAATTCTAAATGCTACTGTGTTCATGTCTTTTTAAACCCCTAGGAAAGATGCCGCTAAGCAAGGCATTCTACTGGAGTATAGCACTGAGCACTCTCTTTCCGAGAGTCAGTTTGCTTTTGCTCTAAAGAGCATCCGTGGTGGCGCATGCCTTTAATCCCAGCACTTGGGAGGCAGAGGCAGGCGGATTTCTGAATTCGAGGCCAGCCTGGTCTACAGAGTGAGTTCCAGGACAGACAGGGCTACACAGAGAAACCCTGTCTCAAAAAAAAAAAAAAAAAAAAAAAAAAAAAAAAAAAAAAAAAAAAAAAAAAAAAAAAAGAGCATCCATGAATTATTTTCCTGTGGATAGTGGATCTTGTTTTCTTTTGTTTTGCTTTTGAAACTTCCCTGTCCAGTTCTATCCAAGAAAAGTAAGTCAAGAGTACAAACTGCATATTCAATGTAGCCAAAATCAGAACCAACACTGGGGATTAGCCATGCTAAGTTCCTCTTCCAAGAACATGGCTCACTTGAGTTGTGGCAATATTTACCTTCTGGGCATGAGTGTATCACTTCACATAATCCACCAGCTGGCCATCAACTACCTCTCTGAGTTCACCGCTTCTTTTATTTACAAGCAACTTGGCATCAAAAGAGGTAACCAAGTTCTTATATCATATTAACAAGCATTTAAAATTGTTCTTTTTTCCACATTAAAATTAATTATACTTTTATGGGCATGAATGGTACATGTATGCATGTGTGCCGCATGTGTGTGCCTGGTACCCAGAGAAGTCAGAAATAGGCTTTGGGTCCCTGGAACTGGAGTTCCAGACAGTTGTGAGCCACCCCATAGGTGCTTAATAGCACTGAACCCAGATCCCCTGTAAAAGCAGCAAGTGCTCTTAACCAATTAACCATCGACTCAGCCCTGAGCATTTTTATACAGCATGCCTCTGTGCTTGCTGCTTCCTCTAGAATCTTCTCCTTGCCCTACTCCCATTCCATGTGATAAACTCCTATTTTGATATCTAAGCCCTTTAGAAACATGCCTTTTCTATGAGACCCTTACCCAAACACCCTGTTGTCTCCTTCCCACCTATGCTGGCTAGCCTTGTGTCAGCTTGATTCAAGATAGGGTCACCTGAGAGGAGGAAACTCAATTTAAAAATTGCGTCCAAAAGATCAGGCTGTAGGTAAGCCTGTAGGACATTTTCTTTTCTCTTCCCACCGCAATATTTTTATTGATTATTTGGGAATTTCACAAAATGCATCTCAATCACACTGGTCTCCCATTCCTCCAAATTTCACCCTCCCATTGCTGTGTCCTCCCCAACACACACACACACACACACACACACACACACACACACACACACACAGA
>NW_022196905.1:248179011-248184339 GCF_008632895.1 Mastomys coucha
AGAGAGAGAGAGAGAGAGAGAGAGAGATAAACACCAGTATAGTTTGTGTTGACCATACTTGCTAAAGCATGGTCAACTTTCCAGTGACCAGCCCTTCAAGGATAACTGAGCCCTTTACCATCCCCACCTCCACCACCAGAAGCCATTAACTGTGAAAAGCTATACCTTAGAGTTCTTAATAACTTTCTTCAACAGCATTCTGTCTAAACTGTTTCTTGGGGGAGGGTAAGCTTGTTGTAGATGCCTTTGATGTCTCTCATTCTCAATCATGAGTCTGGAATAATTGACACCACTACAACAGAAGCTTCCTTGCCCATAGCAGTCTGTAGCAGGATGGATCGTGGGTAGACCTCCATGTGTTTTCCAGCACCTATACAGACCATGGGCAACTACATAGTCTCTGATGGCAGTAAGGATCAAGCACATCAACATGGTCTCTGGCAGTTAATACTAGCCATGAACATCAACAAGGCCCCCCAAGGCACCTCAGACCATGGACACTAATATGGCCTTAGGGGGCAGCATGAGTCACAGACTCCAGCATGGCTCTCAGCTGTAGCACCTACCACATGTAGCAACATGGCCTCTGGCAGCAGCACGGACCATGGAGGTTTTTCAAGGAGGTCCAATCCAGAAAATGACCAGTTCTCCATCTTGAGCATCCTGCCATCACCTGCTTGAGCTCCAGGCTGCAGCTCACCATCCTGCCAGCCCTACCTGACAATGACATGCTATGCAGTCTGTAGCTGCTGAGCTTCTACATCTGTCACCACCCCATGCCTCTAGCTTTGCCTCTTTGCCATATGAAGGACATTTGTATCACATCCCTTTCCACATCTCTGAAAACTGCAGTGTGTCACACAGTATATATATATACATATATATGTGTGTGTGTTTATATGTATGTGTACATGTGTGTATATGTGTGTATATATGTATGTGTGTATGTTTATATGTATGTATATGTATGTATATATGTATATCTATATGTATATCTATCTATCTGTCTATCTATCTATCTATCTATCTATCTATCTATCTATCTATCTATCATCTATCTATCCATCCATCCAAAGAACTTTCATGCAAACACTAATTATAACAAGTCACTGGTCTGGTTCAAGGTCTCTGGTTTCCAAAGCACTATAAATATTCGACTATAGCTGAGACTCATTTCAGATAGCCTGTTGGTGCCTAGAGTCAGGTTGTTTTTTGGCTGGGCAGGCTGTCCAGGGACAGGATTCAAAAGAGCTCCAGGCTGCTGCCCACTTCTCTGTCCCCAGTGAAGGCTGGCCCACCTGCTCACAGAGTAAGACATTCCAAGGCCCTTGGGCAGCCATGCCAGCCTGAGCTCTCCTTTCCCAATAGGAAGAGCAGCAACAGCCAGAACAGTGGTAGCTCCATGTTGTGTGCTGGGTCTGTTGCCCAAGCCTCAAGAGGCAATGAGGATCTGTCCAATGAGCTGCACAGTGGTTGTGCAGGTGAGGGCCTGTGGCTTCTGCCATCTTGAATTGATCTTCATTTTCTTTTAAAAGAAAGGTTTTGATAACGGAAATTACAGATATTCCCGGGCACACTTACAGACGATACAGCCATTTCTTGCTCTTCTCTGAGTTTCTTGACCACAGGGCAATGAGCCAGTTCTGGCAGCTGCAGTTCCTCCGTGGCACTGTAGAGGATACGGGGAAGGTGAATGAAGCAGCACCTGAGTGGCTTGGTGGCATCTGTGTACTGAGCCCTGCTTGGCTGAGGTGAGTTGTCAGCTGTGGCCTGGTGCTGAATACCCAGAGCTTTGGGGTGTGGGAGAGACTCCACTCCGCTGCAGCTTCTAGACTCCCAGCCAGGAGCTGAGCCAACTTGACTCTGTCCTTTCTTTTCTTTCTTTCAGGGCATTTTCTTAGTGATTGATGTAGCCAATGATATGTTTACTATGACTGCATATTTTTCTGCAAACTCTATATGACTGCATCTTCCTCATCCTCTTCTCTGGCCACCTTGATAGGAGCCACAACTTCCATATTTTGAATACAGCTACAGCAAACACGGATGGGCTGGCATCTCTGTGGTACATTGGCATGGAGTCATTCAGGTAAATAAATAAATACCCAGGAGTGCTATAGATGGGTCTCAGGGTAGATCTATTCATAGATTTTTTTTGAGGACTCTCCACACTGATTTCCACCATGGCTGCCCCAGTTTGCACTCCCACCAGAGGTATAAGTGCCCCCTTCTACCTTAGCAATGTCAGGGATGGGAGGGCTCACCCAGTCCCTTAAGGAGACCCATGCTTGCCAGTCCTCCCAAAGGTTCCTGCAGCATCCTGTATCTCTGCCCTAAATATTGACAGAACTAACAGAATCCTGCTGGCATCCACTTGACTGTGACTTTTTTTCCCCCCTGATTCCTGTCTTTACACATTGGATGCTCAGGCCTCTGCTATTCTTGTCCTTGTTTTCTTACAGAACACCATTTTCTGGCAGATCTACCTTCCTCTCCACATCCTCCTCCACCCACCACCTCCAGACATGGGGTCTCCACCCCTGAACACCAGATGAGAAGACTCCTTTCAAAGTTTGTAGTCAGGTGTGCAAAGCCCGCTGGAGATGAAGACAGAATGAACTGGAACACGGCTAAATTAGGAGGGTTGGGGAGGAAGTAGACCTGGCAGAACCCTGGGGTTCATCCATAAGCCAGGCCTCAGGTGCCAAAGGATTAGGGTGCCAGGTGAACCTGGGGAAGGATGAGCTCCCAGACACTGGGTGTGATGACAGTCAGGGACAAGAAGGAGAGAGGGAGATGAGCGACCATAACCATACCATAACGTGGCATGGCCAGGCTATTTTAAATTCTTCAACAAAGCGTGGTCTAAGCAGCCTGTTTTTTCTGCTGTAAGGTCAGCTTAGTTAGCAAAGTGCTTGCCAGTCGAGCATGGACACCCATTTGGCCCGCCAGCACCCAAATAAAAACCCACACTGTTGACTTATGGACAACAGAACAATTCTTTTAGGCTCCTCCCAACAGTGACCTAGCAATAATAACTATGTCATTGCCTGCTGCCATTACTACCTGTGCTGCCACCAGCATCTAAGAGGACTGCTCACTACCCCAGCCCCTCCTCCTTCCTCCTTCTTCCTCATCTTCCTCCTCGCCTTCCTCATCATCATCTTCCTCATCTTCCTCTTCTTTCTCCTCTTCCTCCTCCCTTCCTCCTCCTCTTCCTCCTCTTCTTCCTTTTCCTCTTCCTCCTCTCACTTTTTCTCCTTCTCACTCTTTCTCTGTTCCCACGTATCCCTGGCTGACCTCTCCTTCTCTTTCTGCCCTTCTCTGTCCCTCTCTTTCTCTGTCTCTACCCCTTTCCAGGTCCCCACCCACCAGCTGCCACACCATATTTCATGGCACATACCTTCAACCTGTTACTACAAGCCCAGTGCTGGCAAAGGTGGTGGTGATGGGCTGGGATGGTGACAGGGGCTTACTGGCCAACCAGACTGCTAGAATCAGGAGCTTTCCTGGGGAGGCAGGTGTGATTAATGTGAACCAGTGAAGTCAAGCAGGTAAGATGAATTATCTGACAGGCCCACTGAAGTAGCCTCTTGTGGATCTTAGGAGGGACAATCAACTGTAATGTGGGTGGCATGAAGAGAGGAGGAGATGGTCCCCGAGTCCAGAGTGGGAAGGAGTTAGAGAGACAGAGCTTCATGAACTCCAGAGCAGCCAGAGAGAGGCTTGGCATGAGCTATTGGCATAGGAGACCTTAGCTGAGGCCTTCCTCCGCGTCCTGGTTTCTTACAGGGGCTTCTGGTTGAATGAGACAAACTAAAAGTCCACTGGGGCAGGAACTACAGGAACACTCTGAATAATTGGTATTTCACACTTTTAAAGCCTCTATTTTTTTTTCTTTCTCCAGTCTCATGGGCCCCTTCCTAGTTTCCTGTCCTCATATTTACTCCCACCTGGATATACATACATACTTAACAATTCGGGGCTGGGGCCAAATATAAAAGAGAGTATATGGTACCTGTTTTTCTGAGCCAGGTTTATCTTACTTCATACATGGGTTTCCAGCCCTATCTAGATCCTGCATATTTCTTTATTCTTCATAATTGGATAAAATTCAGTTGTATTCCAACTGCGAATGCAGTTCCATTGTAGTCCAATTTTCCACATTTTTGTTAACTGTTCACCTTCCACCTCTCTATTTACATAACCTACACTTACAGGAATCTTCTTTGACATTAAACAGGGACTTTCTATTGTTAGCTCTCTTTCAGTTCTGAGGTAATTAAGATTCCAGAGGAAGTGAATGAGCCCTGGTCACACTGATAATAAATGGCAGTACAGAGAAGTCCACTAAAATCTGTGTGATTCATAGGTCTCAGAGGACAGCTCAGTGCCTGCTGTCTACAAGCCTCTCAGGGGTCTGTAGGTGCAGAGCCATTTTCATCAGTAATGTCTGCTCTTTTCCTTCTCTTGTGTATGTGTCGTGTTTTCTTTTTCAGGTGTGTGGTATGATCTTGAAATCCCTTGAAGACAGGAAAAGGATTGTAGCTCTCTTCTATCAAGCCAGTCATGAAGCAAAAATTTCAGAAATATAAATGATGCCAATAGTTTTACCCTTTTATTCCTGCCTGGAAAATACTCTTCATGAGTGTCGCTCATATTGTTATGTAATGTGCTTGTTACTGTTGCTTTCAAATAAGTTGACAAGGACATTTTTTTTTTTTTTTTTTTTTTTTTTGAGACAGGGTTTCTCTGTATAGCCCTGGCTGTCCTGGAACTCAATCTGTAGACCGGGCTGGCCTCGAACTCAGAAATCCACCTGCCTCTGCCTCTCAAGTGCTGGGATTAAAGGCGTGTGCCACCATGCCCGGCTGACAAGGACATGTTTTAAGTGGTCAGTTTTAATTCGGAATATGGTAAACACTAACAAATAGGAACCCTGACTCTTTTTTTTTTCGTTTTTGAAAATTTTTTATTCAACAAATGAAGTTCTGTAAATCATACACTTCCTTTCTTGATGCAAATTTGAATTTCTGTCCCACACAAGCAACAGGCACGCCCACACTGAGTCAGTATTATAGTCCAGCAGAGCCTGCTGCTCAAGGTGTCCCATTTCCATAGTGAGACTTCTAGGCTATCAAATTGCCAAGACTGTAAACATAATCAATCGGGCCATCTTCCTCTTCCTTCTCCAGCTCCCCTCGCTTTCCTCCTCCATCTCCTCCTCTTCTGTCTCCTCTTTCCTTCCTAAACTTCTTCCATCTTTTCCTCCTCTTACTCCTTCCACTTTGCTTCCTCAGTGGAAATCCTCCTCAGGCCTTTTTTTTT
>NW_022196905.1:248184379-248187199 GCF_008632895.1 Mastomys coucha
TTTTTTTTGAGATTTCATATGCTTGGTGCATTTTTTTGATATTTTCTTTATTTACACATAAATTTCTCCTTTCTCAGTTTCCCCTCCAAAAAACAAACAAACAAAAACAACAAGAACCAACCCCATGCCTGGCACCCTCTCCCACTTCTTGGCCCTGGCATTCCCCTACACTAGGGCACAGAACCTTCACAGGGCCAAGGTCCTCTCCTCCTATTGAAGATCAAATTTGCAATCCTCTACTATACACATGCTGCCAGAACAATCAGACCCCTCCATGTGCAGTCCTTGGTTGGTGGTTGAGACCCTGGGAGATCTGAGGGTACTAGTTAGTTCATATTGTTTTTCATCCTAAGGGGCTGTAAACCCCTCAGCTCCATTGGTCCTTTCTCTAACTCCTTCATTGGGGACCGTGTACTCAGTTCAATGGATGGCTGTGAGCCTCTACATCTGTGTTAGTCAGGTACTGTCAGAGCCTCTCAGGAGATAGCTATATTTAGACTGGCTTGTCCTTCCTTCATTCTCTGCTCCATAGTTAATCTCTGCAACTCCTTCTTTGGGTATTTGGGGAACCCTGACTCTTTAGGGTCTCAGTGTCTCCCAGTGCCAGAGAACAGATGTCTTAGGCAGTATTTTAAGACTCTAACTTGTTTTTATTTTATATTTATGATTTGTCTTCATAGAGATATATGCACTATATGCATGCCTGGTGCCCACAGAGGCCAGAAGTGGGTGTTGGATCCTCTGGAATTGGAGTTATAGATAATCTTTTTTTTTCTTTTTAAAGAAAAGATTTATTATGTATACAATATTCTACCTGCAAGCCAGAAGAGGGCACTAGATCTCATTTACACATGGTTATAAGCCACCATGTCATTGCTGGGTATTGAACTCAAGACCTCTGAAAGAGCAGCCAGTGCTCTTAACCTGTAAGCCATCTATCCAGCCCCTTAAATGATTCTTGAATTTCTCCTCCTCTTTTCCTTCTTTGGTTCTTCTCTCCATTCTTTTTCCTTTTTGTTGTTGTTTGTTCTCATTGTTGTTGTTTGTTCTCACGAGGAACAGTCTAGCCACAAAAATCCTAAAATTACTATGTAGTCCAAATCTGGCATCAACTTGCCATACATAAAGATGGCCTTGTACTCCTCCTTCCCCTCTGGCTTCCACCTCCGAGGTTCTGGGATTACAGTCTTGCAGAATCTGTTCACCCCTGTGCTCTCTGCGCATGATGTTACTCTGTATGAGAGCACTAAGGAGGCTGAGGTAGAATTAGTTCCAAGGCTAGCCTGGGCTACAGCAGAAATCAGAGCTCAACCTGGGTTGGAATGAGACCCCACTTCTAAAAACAGAAGGGAAGATGCCAGGCTTTGGATTTAGCCCACTATATCAAGTGCTTGAGTAGCATACAGAAAACCTTAGGAACATTTCATAAAAGGTAAGATGGTAGTCCATACCCATGCCAGCACTAGGTAGGTGGAAAGGGGGCTCAGAAGTTCAAAGTTATCCTCAGCTGCAAGGAAAGTTTGAAGTCACCCAGAGCTATGGAAGACTCAGTTTAATCCTAGCAATACATCCCTGGTACATGGCAGCAATCTGGGTGTAGTGGCACACCTTTAAATCTAGTGACATGAGAAGCAAAGGCAATATCAAGAGCTTGGCATCAACCTCTGTTACATATCCTAAAGACAAGATGCATCTGTCTCAAACCTGTATGCAAGACTGAATAGATAGAGGCATGTTTGTGAATTTGGGGGACCAGCCTGGGCTCTCCAGAGTCTCTAGCCTTACCATAAATTTACAGCTGGGAATGTAGCTTGGTAAAGTATGTGACTTGCTAGTATGTCCACAGCCCTGGGTTGAATGTCCAGCACTGTACATGGTAGTAAACTTCAGCACTTAGGAAATAAAGGCCCAAGGATCAATCAAGCCCATTAACATGCAGCCGAGGAGAGATGAGGTTCGTGGGAGCCATGCTCTTCCTCTGGAGTTACTACTACTGGCAGTCGATGACTGCTAGAGCATGGGAAGCCATCAGCAGTCAGTTTAGTTGCTGGCGAGCTACCTGTACACCTGGTGAATACACTGTATTCATGTGGCCCTGGAGGCGGGTTTGGTGGGGCTACACGTGTAATAAAAGAAAGGGATGATGTGTGATCAGATGAGTGTGGGGAATGTCAAGTAGTACATTTTTTGAGACAGGGTTTCTCTGTATAGCCCTGGCTGTCCTAGAACTCACTCTGTAGACCAGGCTGGCCTTGAACTCAGAAATCTGCCTGCCTCTGCCTCCCAAGTGCTGGGATTAAAGGCATTTTTAAAAAATTAAAATATTCAAGGCTAGCCTGTACTATAAAGACACTGTCTTGAATATATTAAAAACAATTAGGTATCCACTAGTAATAGCATCAATTCATAAGGCACATCGTGGACAATGGAACTTCAGTATTGAAAAGAAAAATCATTCAAGGACAGGGATATTTCTTACATGCATATTGCTAGGTAAAAGTCAATCTGAAAGGTAGCATACTATATGATTTCAAATGCATGGTACTCTAAACACTTGTCAATACCCAGATTGTTTAGCACAGGCAATGATCTCTACACTATTGTATACTATAGTCATATATCAGTACTGGCTAGGCAATGTGGTACAAGCAAGTAATTCCCAACACTTAGAAGACCACCACACGTTTCTGGTCTACCTAGAATTTCCAGGCCCTCTAGAGTTGCTACATGATAAAGCCTTAATAATAATAATAATAAAAACACTATATAAAAAAAGTACTTTCTGCTTTGCTAATTTGAAACTGCTCCTAATTCCCACTC
>NW_022196905.1:248187683-248228580 GCF_008632895.1 Mastomys coucha
TCCACTCCTGGTTCTGGGATAACACAGGCTGGTAACAGGAAGAGAAAATTCATCCTTTGGGGAGTGTCCGGAACCCAGGTCTGACCAGCAAGAAATTGCAGGCGAACCCAGTCTTTCTTATCTGCAGAGAGCTGCTTGCCATGGACAACACACCATCTGAATTCTCCATTGACTTGTGGCAGAAAGGCCTTTACATTAGAGGGAAGAAGGCGTGGATTCATAGCCATTGACTGGGCAGCTCTCATGGCAATCCTTGTCCAGGCTGCAAATATGGACCCCTGAGGTGAAGTTTGAATTTCCAGGACACCATGCTCCTGCTTCTTACTTTGGCAGCTGCTTGGAGGCCCAATTCCTCTGAAAACTATCATGGGTTTCTTGGGACCCTGCTTCATTCTGGCCTCCCGAGATGTGTTGGGAATATAACATTCTTGTTTAGAATATGAGTGTCTCCGAAGTCTCAAATAAACCTCAACCTTCTTGCCATCCGTACTCAAGTTATGATAATGGCACCACTCCTGAAGAGTATTCCGGGACACATCATTAATAGGAGGCAAGGAGGGCAGAGGACAGGTGCTTGGTGTGGTTCTTGTTGGATGTTTGATTCCCACATACCTCACCAGAGAACAGGCTGGTGGTTTGTGGTCTATGGTTAAAGAAACATTTGATTCCGTAGGATATTCTGTGGTTGGCTTCTCCTCAGTATATGGGACCAGTGTTAATACCACACTTTCTTCATCCAAGTCTTCCTCAGATTGGTTCTCCTTGTCAGTCTCCTGGCCAAAGTATGACATTTTCAGGCAGGCTTGGGGGAAAGATAAAGGCCTTTTTTTTTTTTTTGGTTTTTTGAGACAGGGTTTCTCTGTGTAGCCCTGGCTGTCCTGGAACTCACTCTGTAGACCAGGCTGGCCTTGAACTCAGAAATCTAGGACAGAAGGGCTGCCTCTGCTTCCCAAGTACTGGGATTAAAAGCATGCACCACCTCTGCCCGGTGAGTTATAGATAATTTTAAGCTATCCTGTGGGTGCTAGGAACCCAACCCTGGTCCTCAGCAAGACCAGTAAGTGCTATAAAGCATTGCTTCGTCTCTCCAGCCCTGTGTCTTAGATGACATTTATCCAGCTCTGTATTTCAGCTCTTCAGGCAGTCTTGGTCAGATGCTAAATTCTGGAAGGCTGAGAGAGGGGCTGAGGATCTCATATCCATTCAAAATCAGCTCAGAAATGGACAACGTCCTTAGAACCTGTCTCCATGCCTGATGTTGGTTGCCTAGATTTGTTCTCGTCTTAACTGCTCTTTGAGCTGGAAACTTCTATTCCTGTTTTGGGCACATACATAACTCTCAGCCATGATTTAGCTTCCTAAGACTCATTTCATTCTGCTGTCCCCTGTTCTCTTTCATGCCTTTGTGATGTGGAGTTTCCATTTGGTTGATTGTTTATTTATTTATTTTTTGGTTGTTTTGTTTTCCCTCCTACTTTGGTAGAGTTTCTCTCAAATTTTTTTATGCTAAATTTAACAAAAGTGTTCGACAGTAGTCGAATACTTTCTGCAGAAGGTATTATTATTACGATGACATTGAATTGGTTTATTATCTACCACCCACCACATATACAGGATTGTTTCATGCATTGAGTTCATTGGCATTGGAGTACTACCAGGGAAAGGAACTGGGGAGGGCTGAAGAGAAAGGGAAAGCAGGATGCTTTACACTTTGTAACAGCTTCAGACTTAATTGGAAATTAGATAAAAGCCCAGTGTGTTGGCTCAGGCCTTTAATTCCAGCACTTGGGAGGCAGAGGCAGGTGGATCTCTTAAGCTGGTATGTTGAGCTCCATTGGGAGCTGAGTTTTGTGCAGGGTTAGCTAGGATCTAGTCACTCTTCTGTATATAGCCCTCCAGTTTGACCAGCTTTGTTTGCAGAAGGAGGGCTAGCTGGAGAGATTTTGTATTCACTTTGAGTGACTTGTTTTCCCTAAAGAAAGGTTCTTTTGATGACAACTAAGAGGAGAATATAGAAAAATTTGAAAAAAGAAAAGGAATTTAAAGATATGGAAATAATATAAAAATATGTATTACTGTAAACTCAGACACACTAGATATGCTATCCATGCTGGCGTCTCATACTTTTTTTTTAATTTGATGGCGTTTATTTGATGGGAGTGGGGGGGTGGGTGGGGAGGTGGGGAGTTGGGTATAAATGAAGTTGCTATTCCCAATCAGGCCACTTGTTTGCTGTATGATATTTGTTAAGTGACTAAGTCTTGCCTTTGGTTTTTGTGACCCAAGTCTATTACACAGATACATTTGGTAGGAAAATGTCAGATCTACACACCAGCACATTTGGAAAAATAAAAAACTGAATTCAGGATCTAAGTTATTAACTATATTATTCCTCAGGCTGATTGCTCCGGATAGCAGGTAAACACAGCAGGGATTGGCTCCATGTTCTAGATCAGAGTAAGACTGAAGAACATCCTTTTCTTTTTTTTTTCTTTTTCTTTTTAAAGATTTATTTATTATTATACAAAAGTACACTGCAGTGGTCTTCAGACACACCAGAAGAGGGACAGTCAGGGCTGTTACACAGAGAAACCCTGTATCAAAAAACAGACAGACAGACAAACAAACAAACAAACAATCAAACAAAAATGTTAAAGATAGGATCTTATGTAGCCCAGACTATCCTGGAACTCATTATGTAGCACAGGCTAGCCTTCAACTCCTGCCTCAGCCTCCTGAAAGCTGCAATTACAGGTATGAGCCACCAAGCTTGACTGACACTTGTGTTCTCTTCAAGGAAACTTGAAAACTTGACTGTGTTTTGGGTCCAATACATTATTCAATATCCTTGGAATAAACTCACTAACAAAAGTTTTACAGAGTCTCTTTCACATCTTTCCATGCATTAAACAATATAATAGTTAACACGGTGGTTTTTGTTGTTGTTGATGTTTTCCAAACCTTATCTTGCAGTGTTTATTCCAGTAGAAGTCAATCATCACCTTAGCCTTCTTCTGTAAAATGTTTAAAGATGCACAGGATAAACTAGTAAGCATGGCATCTATGCTTTACTGCACAGGAAAAGTTCAGGCTCAATCTTGTCCATCAAGGATGTGATTTTATTGATCTCTGGTGCAGCTGCTTTGAAAAGCAAATGGATAGCATAGCTTCTGTTATATTTCTTGCTTTATAAATAACTTACAGTCTTGGCTATATAGTACTTTTAAAGTATTATGATTGAATAATGATAAATTAAATAATTATTTTATAAATTATTCCAAATAAAAATAAGCTATTTATGAGCTGCACTGTTTGAATACTACCTGTTTCAAAAAATATAGCTTATAATATCTGTTAGTATATTTTCTTAATTTTTTAATTGAAGTCTTCAGAAATGCTTACTAAAATATATATTTCAGTGCATATAAAAATTAACTTTGGTTTCCTTAATTGACAGTGAGGATCAGAATCACAAAATATGTCTTTCAATATTTTCTGTGAATGGAATGAGCTAAATCTCTTAAGATTTGTGTGTGTGTGTGTGTGTGTGTGTGTGCCTATGTGTGACTATGTGTGTGCATATGTATATGTGTGTCTGTGTGTGAGTGCATTTGTGCACCTGTGTGTGTCCATGTGTGTGCAAGTGTGTGTCTGTATACAGGTCTGGAGACCTGAGCTTACATCAAGTGTCTTTCTCTATTGCTCTCCATTTCTACTTTGTGACAAAGTCTCTCACTGAACTTGGAGTGTGCTCTTTTGGCTTGACTGGCTGTCCAGCCTGACTGTGTAAATCTACATATTCCTTTTCCCATTTCTTTAAGCTCTGGGTTACAGCTCTGAGCTGCCATGCCTGGCTCTTAAGTAGAATCTGGAGAACTCAGATCTTCATGCTGTGACCCACCTCCCCAAAGTCTCCAAGAAGATAAAGTCTTCAATACAAAAAGGACTCTACCTGGACTATGGTATGCTAACTACTGGGCGAGACTGCCCCATTGACTCACTTGCTGCTAGGGCCCAGCCTGAACTGTGGCCAAACATAACACCCAGAAAATTGACTGTCCCACGTTGCTTAAGACAAGATGAGGTTGGTCTCATGTTCTCCTTACAGAAAAAGCCTCTCATTTTCTGGGCCTGATAGCCAAAGACTGCCTCTGCCCATGGTGCTATGGAGATTGCAGGAACCTGGGACAGTGATCTAGGTAGTGGATTTTGGACTAGTCTCTCTGTCATTTTAATGGACACATAGGCCATTTTGATTATATTTCCTGCTTACTCATTTAACATCTATCCTCGGGATTTGAAGACCAGACTAAGCAAAGAAATAACCTTTTTACTATTCTTTTACCTAAGTAAAATAAATTTACAATGACTGCTCCCAGTAATCAACCACCTGTGTCTCATGGTGAATAACTGGATAGGACAAAGTGTAAAGTTTAAGGACTCTGTAAGGTTTAAGGGTATGAAGCTTCTAAGAAAATGTTTGAGGGTCTAAGAAAGGGTTGGATGAGGAACTAAGAAAGTGTTTTAAGGCTGGTAAATGTAAGTTATGAAGGTTGGAGGACATAAAATCTTAAATGGTGATAAGACAATGACTTAAGGTATATAAAAAGAATAGAAAATGCTTCAGATTTCTTCCCCTTGATATATTATTGTTAGATTAAGACTTCAACGTTTAGAGCTTTAACATTAAACAGTGGTTATACTAACGTATCTAAAATTTATCTCTTTTGGTGTAAGCTTCAGAGAACCCACTGGAACCTACCTATCACAGGCCAAATGGACTCCAGGTAAGTATTGTCAATCAATAGCCTGTTTCCCCACCTACCTATTCCTGAGGGTGGGATTTATTCCTCTTTCCCTGGTCGCCACCCCCTATCCAATAACCAAGACCAGGGGCCTAAAAGCTTCAAATGTACACTCAAGAAATTTTTTCCCCTAGCCTCCTAAATTGTAGGCTTAGATTTTTCAAAACCTACTTTAATAAGAGTTCTCAAACACTTTCACCTCCCTTCTAGCCACCACCCACCAGAGGCGGAACCTACCTATCACAGGCCAAATGGACTCCAGGTAAGTATTGTCAATCAATACTTTAGAAAAGAAAGAAAGGTTTATAAGGCAAAGGGGGTGTGGACTCACTTAGAATCAGTTCTTTGGGGGAGATTCCGATCTCTATTGTCAGGATATCAGCAGTTCAGTTCATGTGAATCAGCAGCAGCAGCTCAATCCACTCGAAAAACCCCACTCACGAATCAGCAACAGTAGTTCGATCCAGAAGAAACCCCAAGGCTCTGCTAATCAGCAGGAACATCACGAGAAGTTCTTTGGTGCATTTCTCTCTATGAAGTCACAACAAGCGATGGTTCAGGGCAAGGTGAACCAATGCCACAGAGTCACCTGCAAAGACTAGCAAAACAAAGCAAGGCAAACCAAGGCTAGAACATCGTTCACTGTCTGTTGGGTTATAGTTATATCCTTCCCAAATATCACGCGCCCTCTCACGTGTCTGCTCCAGCAAAACATCACATGCCCTTTCACCAGGCAGCTTTCCATAAAAACACCACGTGTCTGTTCTCTGCAAAGCATCGTTTCATAAGACAGTTTCCTGAAAAACATCACATGACACAACTGAGTCTCCA
Source organism: Mastomys coucha (assembly GCF_008632895.1). NCBI lineage: Eukaryota > Metazoa > Chordata > Mammalia > Rodentia > Muridae > Mastomys > Mastomys coucha. Next base: position 248,193,320 of record NW_022196905.1, read on the forward strand.
AAAGAAACCAGAAATTTCTGCCTCACTTAACTTTATCTTCTGCCCCTTTAATAAATATCTGCTACAGCATCCTGCCAAGTCTAGGTGTTTCCCGAATCCAGGACAGCTCTGAAGTGGCTCCCCACAGGTGCTCCAGTCTAGCCTCACAGACTGCTTCAACTGAGCCTTCATGTCTCCAACCCTAGAGGGTCATGCAGGGCTTGGACAGCAGCCTGTTCTTTGTGGACCTGGCCAACATTCCAGCTTTGGGACTCTCAATAATGATGCCTTAATGCCATCAGGAAGTAGTCATAGATGATTATGTCACCCCTTATTCATTTATTTTATCAACAAAAGGCTGGTATGTTGGGTTTCAGACCTGGCACAAGTGACTAAGGTTCATATTTAACATACTAAAGTAGACCTTGCCTCCAGATTCTCCAGCATCCTTTGGTCTCTACCTGTTTCAGGGCATGGCTGGCAGACCCCACCCTCTACTGAACTTTGCAGCCCAGAACTTCCCCTCCCCCACAACCTCTTCCCTATTGAATGCAGACATTTTATTCTCCTTCTCTTTCCCAGGATGGATGCAATCTTTCTCTCCTTCACTTGTCCCTCCCCGTTCTCCCTCCCCATGGCAACTTCCCTGGCCTTGTCCTCTGGAACCAGCAGAAGGCTCCCAGTAGAGGCTTGCCAACTAACCTTCCTTTCTATGTTTTAATTTGGTTCGAATGGGCTCATTTCACCATCGGAGAATAACTTATCGGATATGTAGACCACTGGGCTCAGTCTTAAAGAGTTTCAAGTGTCTTCTGGGTATGGATAATTCTGAAAACTTGTTTCACACTGTTCTACTCTACTGAGAAGGCTGGATCTGGACTTGGAATTTGGCAGCCCCAGACCCAAGCACGTTTGTTTACAAGTTTCCTCCAAAGTCCTGAGTCAGGCCAGCCACCTGAGTCTGTGACAGGAAATGGGAGAGAAAAACAGAACAGCCAGGAAAAGACACTACTGTTTTTTCAATATTGATTTGGTTTACTATCTTCAGAAATGACCAAGTGGTTGATGGTGGTGCACACCTTTAATCCCAGCACTCAGGAGGCAGAAGCAGGTAGATCTCTTTGACCAACAGAGTGAGTTCCAGGACAGCCAGGGCTACACAGAGAAACCCTGTGTTGGGGTGGAAAGGGAAGAAAAAAAAAATGACGTTTATGTAATCACAGATGTTTCACTCTCTAAATACTGCTCCCTCTTCTGTCTCTAAAACTTTTGCTAAAGTCTGATTTTTTGAGACAGGGTTTCTCTGTATAGCCCTGGCTGTCCTGGAACTCACTTTGTAGACCAGGCTGGCCTCGAACTCAGAAATCTGCCTGCCTCTGCCTCCCAAGCACTAGGATTAAAGGTGTGCGCCACCACCGCCCGGCTAGTTTACAGGTTTCTAATTATTGGTTTCTGTTAACAGTGAAGGAGAGTCATGTCATCAGGCTCGGTGACAAATGCCTTTATCCACTGAATAATCTCTCTGGCCATATGTTTTAAAAATATTTGATCAGTTATAAGTAACTAGGTTAAGAGTGAGTATATTTAGAAGACAGACATAACAGTTTTATTTCAATGTATATCTTTATAACTATTTTTATGTAAGTAATATTAAATATTAGCTAAAATAATAAAAATGTTCTTTTATGGATTTTTCATTTACTATCAAATGAGCCACCATTTAAAAAAATACTGCTCAGTGGTATTTCATACATTCATCATACTGTTCAATCATCTATTTATTTCCAAGATTTTTTTTATCACCCTAACAGGACACGCTGTACCCATTAAATATTCTCTCTCCATTTTCTCTTTCCCATGAGGCCCCTCTGGGAAACACTGAACTGATTCCCACCCCTAAAGACTTATTTTTAAATTATTATACATTTGTGTAACTGTATGGATGTACATACATATGAGTTCAGGTGCCTCCCAGAGGCCAAAAGAGGGTGTTAGATCTCCTGGAGCTGGAGTTACAGATGGTTTGGAGCCCCCTCAGGGGGCTGGGAACTAAACTTAGGTACTTAATGAGAGCAGACCATGCTCTTCCACAATGAGCCATCTCTCCAGCCCCCTCCTTAATTTCTGTGTGTTTACTTGTTCTAGACCCCTTTTAAAATGGAAGATAACACACAAATGGGAGCCATTTATACCTGGCTCCTCTCACTTCCCATGTTTCCAAGGTTCCCAGGGATGGCTTTGTTTGACTGTGGTTAATGATCCTCCTAAATTGTGGCAGGAAGGCCAACTCACAAGGTGAGTGATAAGCCACAGAACTTTCATTGGAGGAGATATCCTGCATGTTGTGGGGCACCTTGGCTTGATTACAAAGAATGAAAAACTAGTCTCTTTTCCAACACCTTCAACTCCCAACCCAGTCTCCAGTGGAGAGCTCCCCACTTCAAAACTCACTGACACCAGGTGGAAGTTAGCTACATACCAGAATATTCTCTAGGAAAGGGTGCTAGCCATGGAGTCTCAAGTTTGGCTGTATGTTAAAACCACCTGGGGCAGATTTTTAAAAATGCAGTGACTAGGCTAGATTCATATCTAAGAGAGGGAGCTTGCGGCAGCTTTTCCTAACCAGGGAAATACTGACATTTGGGTCTGTGTAACTCAGCTGTCCTAGGCTCAGAGGGATACGTATCAACATCTTGGATTCTAGATACCTTCAGATGCCAGTAACATTGGCTCTCAGTCATGGCTAAAGGCTTTCCGAGGGTGTGCGTGTGTGGGTGGGTGTGTGCGTGTGTGTGTGTGCACGTGTGTGTGTGTGCGTATGTGTGTGCGTGTGTGTATGTGTGTGTGCGTGGGTGGGTGTGTACGTGCGTGTGCATGTGTGTGTGCACATGCATGCGTATGTGTGCGTGCATGCGTACGTGTGTGTGTGTGTGTGTGTGTATGTGTGCATGTGAGCATGGGTGTGCATGGGTGCATGGGTGTGGGTGTGTGCGTGCATGTGCGTGTGCACGTGCATGCGTGTGTGCATGCGTGTGTGGGTGGGTGTGCGCATGCGCACGCACAGGCCACCTGGTTGAGAGTTTAGTGTTCTCTGGGTAGGATATAATCATCTTAGTTTTGAAAAGCTTCTCAGCTGGTTCTGATGCAGCCAGCTTGAGAACCAATGTTCCAAAGGCATTTCCTTTGGGAAGTAGATCTTGTAGAAAATCTCGAGCATTTTAGAGTTGTTTTTACTGAGCATCATTTAACAGACTAGGAAGCACAAAAATGTTCTGGGCCAGACGAGCACTTCCCATCCTACCTCAGTCGCCCTTTGTTCCTCTAATCAGACTGTGAACAACTTCAGAGGCCAGCAAACAGGCGGAGCTTGTCACTTACCAGATGTCTAGCATCTTTGTGATGAGCAAGGGACTTAAGCTAATGAAAGATCTAAGCAAGGTGGATGATTTCAAGGTTTATGAAGTTGATATAATATGATCTTGCTTGGTGGTATCATGTGGGTCAAGCCCCTGTGTTGGAGGATCTCTTTACGTGTCTTTATCAGACACTGAAGTCAGTAATAATAGTAATAATAATAATACATTTAAATATACAATTGTGTTATGCCTTGGATAGGAAATAGACCCCAGGGCTCATGTACTTGGACACCTGCCGATCCAGATGGCCATGCTGTTGTGAGGGGAATGAAGGGCCAGGCTGGCCTCGGTGGATCCTGGAGCTGAGTCTCTGATGATGATGGTTTGACCTGTTTCTTTCCCCAATTTCTCTGTGTCTACCCTCTGCTTCCTGATTTGCCAAACTGTGAGAAGCCTTGCCAACATGCTCTCTCTGGCTTGCCTTCACCACCACAACAGACTATACCCCTTTTAGAGTAGCCATGTAGAATACGTTTGTATTTAAGAATAAAGCTTGTGGCTGGCCCTGCCACTTACCTACATGAGGTGGCTGTGTGCAGGGGAGATGCCCTTTACCCCTTCACCACCTGAGGCAGTTGGGAGAGCTGGCTGCACCTCACATGGGCAACACAGTAGAACTGACCTTTGTGTTAAAGGTAGGAGTGAGCCAGCCCCAAGGGTGTGAGAGTGGGAGAACTAGCTGGAGCAGGGATGGAGAACTGGACATGGTGGTGCCCCTGTAGGAGAGCTGGCAGGCTGACCAGCTCAGTTACTGCCCAGGCCCAGAGCCAAGGTTTTGAGTTGGTCTACCCCACCATCTACCTCATCTATGAAGTGCTGGAGGGTGTGAAAGGGCCAGTCTTACAGATCCAAAGCTTCAGGACCTCCATGACGCAGGGCAAGAATAGGGTAACTGAGAGGAGTCCTGGTGAGGATCTGGTATTGATAGAGAAGCCAGAGGCCTTGAACCAGGCCAATGACTCATTGTAATGAATGTTTGCAAGCAAAGATGTGTGGGCAAAAGGGGATGCTGTGTGACACACTACCACTTTCATGAAAAAAAAAAGTTTTCTATGCTTTGTTTTGTTTGTTTTTAAATTTTTGTTTTTTATTTTCTTTTGGGAGGGGTTGCAAGGGCAGAGGGCAGATATGAGGGGGTAGGGAGATGAGTACAATTGGGGTGCATGATGTGAAACTCACAAAGAATCAATACAAAGTAAAAAAAAAAAAAGACTAGAGCTCATTGTAAGTCTTGGTGGCAGATGCCTATAACTCTAGTATTCGGGAAGTGAGGCAAGAGGTTCAGAAGTTCAAGGCCAGTCTCAGCTATATAGTGAGTTAGGGGCTCGCCTGGACTACATAAGCCCTGTCTCAAAAAATAGTGGAGGCTCTATGCAGACAGAAGTTTGCTTGTTTTGTTCCCTGGTAGTCCAAATTCACTCATTTCTGCATCTTAACGAGTGTCCAGCTTATTAGATGTTAGCTTTAGATTGACAATGGGAAAGATTAGCAGTGGAAAGAACAACATCTTCTCGTCTCTGGAAGAAGTCAAGGTAAAGCTCCTGAGATCTAAACCTTCAGGTTAATAGAAAACCAGTTGAAGTTTCTCAAACTAGATGACATCACTATATACCATAAAAGTAACCGTGCCTTCCAGAGGTGCTGATCAGAGCAGGAAGGCCATCAGTCCTCTCCCAATGGCCCTTCCCCCTATGACATAATACAGTCAGATTTGACAGTGACAAGACTCTTTAGGATGCAAGAAAATTCCTCAAGGGAACAAATAAAATGATTATACCCAGTAAATGAGACCGTATCTGCCCACATCATTAAAGACCCGTGCTATACCCACAGATTTGAGCTACACTGCGAAAGATAAGCAGAACACAAACTCACAGATTACAATCTAGATGTGCTCATGAGAAAGGTGGAGGGGAAAGGCCTCGGGAATGAACCCAGAGAAAAAGCACGGCTTAGAAAATGCTGCCCCGCCAGCAAAAGCATGAAGACAATCCATTACTATTTCAAGGAGAAAACTTGGAGAGAAAAACAGAAGCTGAAATGCATGCTGATAATCTGAATCCAGATGCTGAGAGTTTGAGCCCAAGGAGCTCACAGGATTGAAGCCATCTGTGGAGAATCCTACACAGAATTTTGAAAACACTCCACAGGAAGGTGAGAGAGATAAGGGAGCTTGTTGCTCTCCCAGAGGGCCAGAGTTCAGTTCCCGGCACTCACGCTGAGCAACTCAAAACCACCCAGAAACACTCCAGGTGATCCAATGCCTTCTTCTGGCCTCCACAGGCACTTGCATGCATGGGCACACACACACACACACACACAGCCACATGTAAAGACACAGAATAAATTTTTTAAAAAAGAAAACATACCATCCAAACTGATATCCAACTGTACAGGAGCCAGTACTGTACATCCTGCTAGGACCTAAGAGGAGCCAATCTCTCATGAAAAAAAATTTTTTTTCCTAAGCTAAGGGAGAACCCAAGCACGGTGTTGGCCTGACTACCCTGAGCAGGAAAACTCCCAGTTAAATAGCCAGCTGGACTACCATGATGCCAGAACGGGCTGTTTGGAGTATTTGACTAACAACTTAAGGAAACTGCTCACTCTGGTTCCGGAAAGTGCAAACCCAGCCAGGCCTGTTACAGGTTAAACTGCCCTTTCTGCTACCACAAGTCCCTGAGACCTCTAGATAATACTGTGGCCATTTCTGCTTAAGCTCAAACAGAGATTGCCTCCCCTTTGTGACTCATGTCCAAGGAGTGTGGGCCTGTGTGCCCGAGGCTTTCCACAGAGATCTCTGGCCTGGCCTGGTGCAAAAGCTCCAGCGAAGGGAAGTGAGCACTGGCAGGCGGAGAGGAGAAGTTGCTTCCGCCTCGCGTCTGCTGCAGTTGGCTTCACCTCTGTCTCTTCCATGTCTTCCAGGCCGCACAGTTGCTCTGCACTGCCTTGCACTGAGTTAAGTGGGGCTAGGCCTATGAGAGGCCAACTAGCCAGTGAGGAGTGCGGTGCAGCTTCAGGCCAAGTTTCGGGAGAGTAGACCTCTTCCCAAGTGTTACAGCTCTTAGAACAAAAGGCTCAGACAACAGAGTAGATTTTGCACACCTTTAATTTCCTGGATAGGATTTATATACAGTTTTGGGGGTGATTCAGATTTCAACAGCAGGTATTTCTCATTGGTTTGGGCCGAGAGCTTGGGGAATCTTTATTTGCATGTAAGAAGGCTTGGTGCTGCTAACAGGTGACCAATATCACAAATCTCTCCTTCGGGGAGGCCTGTGGAGGTTGTGACTGAAACCAGAGCCAGGAGGCTTGGTCGAACACCTTCTGTGGTGTGGTATGCAGGCAGAAATTACCACCCACCGGGTCTCCAGGGTTCCAGACCTCTCACTCCACCGGGACCAGGTTGTTTGCACAGACTTCCACCCCACAAAGGAGGATGCTATGATTGGCACAAACATAAACCTTCACTTACTTACCTGTGAGGTTAGCTGTGATCCATTGCAAATATGTCTCCTCTGGCTATAGAAGCAGGATGTTTGGCTTGTCTTTATGCTGCTGCCCCTCACCCCCACCCCAGTGTTAGGCCTAATGCAAGGCTTTCAAGCAGGCCAAACCAGAAGAAACAGCAGAGCAGGATGGACGAGGTACAGGCTGCACAGCGAGCTACAGAAATGGGAGCGTGGCAGAAGTGATAACCCTGAGAATCCCAGCTGGCTGTTACACATTGTTAGAAAGATACAATGAAAGGGAAGGAGCAAGGATGAGGTATAGATCATGGGAATGGGGCCGGAAGCTGTTTACTTCAGAGCTAATAAGAAGGGATCCATTCTTAGCTTTTTGAGACAGGGTCTCTTTGCTGGGACCTGGAGCTCACTGATGAAGTTAGGAAGACCACGAAATTCCTGGTATCACACAGTCTCTGCTTCCCAGAACTCACTCAACAAGCACACACCATCATACCCAGCATTTTGTGAGTGACCTCAGTCTTTTGTGATAGCTGTGACACTAGAGGGCGCTGCTGATACCTTCTGCCTGTGGCTGCCACTCACTGCTGTCAAAGTCTAGGAAACTCAGCAAGTTGCCAAAAACTAGCATTTGAGATTTCTATTTGAACAGAGCTGAAGGCCTAGCTGGCCAACTGGCCACAGATAAAAAGTAAAGATGAAATGCACAAGACTAGGACTTCAAAATGTAGTGGTTTGAATAAGAGTGGCCCCCATAGGCACATATATTTGAGTGCTTAATTATCAGGGAGCCCCACTACTTGAGAAGCATTTGGAGGTGTGGCCTTGTTGGAGGAGGTGTGCCACTGGGGGTGGGCTTTGAGGTTTCAAAAGCCCAAGCCAAGCCCAGTGTCACTTTCTCTTTCTGCTGCCTGCGGATCCAAAAGTAGAATTCTCAGCTACTTCTCCAGAATCACGCCTGTCAGCACGCCTCCATGCTCCCTGCTGCGTTGATAACGGACTAACCCTCTGAAACTGTGATCAAGGCTCAATCAAGTGCTTTCTTTTATAAGAGTGTCCTTGGTCACGATGTCTCTTCACAGCATTAGGACAGTATCTAAGACACAACAAAACAAAAAGCTCTGAGGCTGGGGATTTAGCTCAGTTCGAAGAGCGGTCGCCAAGTATGCATGAACCCTGTCATCAGTCCTTAGCAGTGTATAAACTGAGAATATGCTTGTGGTCTTTGAATCCCAGAGGTAGATCCTGGAGGATTAGTTCCATGTTATCCTTGGTTACATAGCTTTGAGGGTCTCTGCATCACCGTAGCCAGTAGAGAAATGATTTGAGGGAGGCAGAGGGTAGTTCTGCACAAAACTAAGGGGCTGGAGTTGGTTCAAGCATGGGAGTCTGATTGTGAGTGACTTTAGTCATATTTAAACACAGCACAATTTGGTGAAAACTTTCCTGGTGATAACTCACCACACAAGCACAGCAAAGCTTAAGACATATACCTAACACTTATGTCAGTCAAAGAGACATCAAAACTCTTTGTAAAGTACCCATGACGTTCCCCATATGGATGAGTTCTACAGATTGAAAAGTTCACAAGGATCTGGGGAAGGATCCAGAATGGTCTGGGTCACACAGCCCAAAGATCACTAGGCTATTAACCACATCTGCTCCCAGCTTTCTTGGTGGATAACAGGTTATACATCTCTTCCTTTGATGGAACAACATTGCGTGTTCAACATTCCTGGTTCCCCTATCTGAGAGTGCAAAGACCTTCATACTTTCCACATCCCATACATAGCAAGTTCAAGGCCAGCCTGGGCTATGTGAGAACTTAACCACCATTTCAGATGAGTTTGCAATGAAAAAAAAATTAATTTTTTGAGTTGTTAAAAAAAAATCCACTTCCAAATTAACTTTAGAAGATAAGTGTCAATTTTATAAGGACTTACTACAAACTATGTTTTTGACAACTAACTAAAAAAACTCAAGTTAATCAAAGGCTTAAACATAAAAAATGAAGTGAGATAGTATTAGAAAAGTTATTTTGTCTTTCTGATGAATATGCTCCTAAATCTTCTCCTATGGACTGGAGCAAAGGCTCCATGTTAAGACACACACTGCTCTTGCAGAGGACCTGCGTTCATTCCCCAGCACCTATGTTAGGTGGTTCACAACTGCCCATAACTCCAGCTCCAGGAAATCCAGTGCCTCCACCCACAACAGGCATCTGCATTCACATGCTCATTTCCACTTCTTACAGTACACACATAGAAAACCAAAACCAAAACCAAAACCAAAATACAAACAAAAAAGAAATATGTGAAACCCTCTACAATGACTAGAAAGATGGCTCAGTAGGTAAAGGTTCTTGCCACCTAATCTGACTGCCTGAGTCTGATCCCCAGAGTCCCCATGTAGAAATCACTGACAACATCATCTCCTCATTGGATTGTTTCGAGACTGCTAATTGATGCCTCTCTTCTTCCTGGAGAGAGACCACCTCCATCTTTCCCACATTTAGGGTTATTCTTTTTGTAGGACTTTGTGTGCAGATTTCCCCAGGTGGCTCCTCTGAATGTAAGCTAGTGGCTTTCATTGTTGTCTACTTTACCATCTGACACAACTGTTTCTTAGCTCTGGGTTTTAGCCTGTAATCCAGGTTTCTTAGATGTCATTATGCACCAAAAGTCACCTGGAGGGCTCGGAACAGCGTTGCAAATTCCTTTCTCACAAGTTTCTAACAAGAATCACTTTAGTGTTGATTCACTCAAGATTTTTGTTTTGTTTTGTTTTTTTTAAGACTTGACAGGGACCTGTTATCAGCTGGGCAGAAGATGAGTTCAGAGCAATATCTACATTAGAGCTGGCAAGTGTTGAACCAGAGCAGTTTTTGCTAAGGTAAAAGGAAGTTGGATTCCAGGAATATTTAGGTGATGTTATCAAGAATTTGAGTAGTGATGTTTGTCATAAGTGGACAGTGACTGGGACAAGCTGTTCCAGAGTGAACTTTAAGTTTCTAGTCCTGGGGATTGGGCTGGAATTGAGTCTGTTAGCAGAGAGTCTCAACCAGTCAGTTGAATGAAAAAGAACCAGCTTGTAGGGAAGCTGAATGGGATAGAAGGTCTGGTATGCTGCATCAACCAAGTCCAAGGCAGTGAGGAAGTGCAGAGCCCACGGATGGAGGGTCTGAGGATGCCCTTCTCACACTCATAATTGACCAGGCACCAGAGGCTGAGAAACGACTAGACCCTAATCCAGATGCTAGAGCTTATGAGAAGATGGAGTTGGGATGCCTTAAAAGGTAGGAAAAGGCCCCTATTACAAAAGCTTGAGATTTGATGGGCAGAAGTTACTGTAGATTGTCGGGAGTCATAAAAGATAAGCTACCCAAGAAGCTATCCAGCCTCAACCATCAGATTCTAGGCCAGTCCTTTTGCAGGAATGTATCAAGAGGCAGAAGGACCTGAGTTCAATCCTCAGAATTCACATTAAAAGGGCCTCACAGGAGCACAGACTGAAGGAAAGGCTATCCGGTGACCATCCCACCTAGGGATCCATCCCATATACAGTCATCAAACCCAGACACTATTGTGGATGCCAACAAGTGCTTGTTGACAGGATCCTGATATAGCTGTCTCCTGAGAGGCTCTGCCAGTGCCTGACTAATACAGAAGTGGATGCTCACAGCCGTCCATCAGACTGAGTACAGGGTCCCCAATGAAGGAGCTAGAGAAAGGACCCAAAGAGCTGAAGGGGTTTACAGCCTCATAGGAGGAACAACAATATGAACTACCTAGTACCCTCAGAGCTCCCAGGAACTAAACCACCAACTAAAGGGTACACATGGTGGGACTCATGGCTCCAGCTGCATATAGCAGAGGATGGTCTGGTGGGTCATCATGGGAGGAGAGGCCCTTGGTCCTGTGAAGGCTCTATGCCCCAGTGTAGGGGAATGCCAGGGATAGGAAGCGGGAGAGGGTGGGTTGGTGAGCAGGAGGAGGGGGAAGTGAATAGGGGTTTTTTCGGAGGGGAAACCAGGAAAGGAGAAAACATTTGAAATGTAAATAAAGAAAATATCTAATAAAAAAAGCAGAGTGTACTGCTCCAGCCTCATGGGTAGTGAGTGCCCTCTGCTGGGCATCCTGAACACAAGCAGTAAGGCCCTTAGCTTTGGTGTCCCGCCGAGGGTTGGATCAAGTTGATCAAATCAACCTAGATGACAGTGCGTATGCAATGTAGGCTGGGGTATGGGGCAGAGTGAGCATGTATGTGTAGTGGCTTTGCTGGACACTCGCAGCAGCAAAGTGGGAGCCAGGGAGTGTCTAAAAGGATTGAGGCCTATCATCCCCTTGTAAGGACAGCAGTGAAAGATGAGAGTGATAGAGAACCAAAGAGGTTTCGTTGTAGAAGGCTAACTAATGAGAAGGCTTGGTCTGAAGTGGCAGTACAATTTTGTTCCCTGGTGGTGGAAGCTTTCTTGGTGGTGAGCAAAGCTTGAAATTCTTGGTTGGTAGACAGGCAGTTAATGACTAATGTCCAGCTTTGATTGATGAGACCAAACAACCCAGCAAGCACAGACCGCAGAGTCTCGAATGCCTTGGCTATTCCTTTTCAGACCATTGTTTCTTAGCTTGACTGCATGTCCAGATCATTTTCTTTACCCTGACTTGCCTTCTGAGGTCCTGGGCCCACTTACCCTCAAAGTAAGAAGTTGATTAACATCAGAGGAGTCTTAGGTAACCTGGATGCCAAGGTTAAATTAATCTAACACTGTATTTATAAGTGTGTTGCAATGTATGACTGGAGTCGTTGGAAGGAGGGAACCTCAGTTGAGAAAATGCCTCCATAAGATGAGGCAGAAGGCTAGTCTGTAGGGCATTTTCTTAATTAGCTATTGAGGAGGGAGGGCCCTGCCCTGCCCATTGTGGGAGGGGACCATCCATGGGTTGGTGGTCTTGAGTTCTGTAAGAAAGCAGGCTGAGCAAGTGATGAGGAGCAAGCCACTAAGCAGCATCCCTCTATGGCCTCTGCATCAGCTCCTGCCTTCAGGTCCTGCCCTGTTGAGCACCTTCCCTGACTTCCTTCAGGGCCACGGAAGTGTAAGCCAAATAAAGCCTTTCTTACCCAATTTGCTTTTGGTCGTGGTGTTTCATCACAGCACGAGTAACCAGAACTACGACACAATGTCAAGTTTTAGGAATTCAGAAGCTGTTTTGTGGGCTGCTATTTGTTTCCAGTACTGAATAAGGAAGGATGTCCACAAAGGCAGAGTCAGAAGAGTACATTCTCAGGGCGGCTGAGGTTCAGAGTTTGAGAGTCTGATAACTAGATATTGCAGTCGTCATGATGTTTATGGAGTTCACTCATCTCTAGGAGCCCACCTGTGGACCTGCAGCTGGGACCCAGGCCGTAGGTAGTTGTGTGGCATTTCAGGGTATTGTTCTTTAAGCACCATTGTAACTTCCTTTCTCTCTGTTTTGCCATAATTAAGTGTCCTTAATGCAGTGTCCCTAACCTTTAGGGGCATCTTCAGGGTGTGGAATTTTAAAATGCAAGAGCTCATCCATTGCTTTTGCTTTTCTTCAGTCTGTTATGATTCTTAATCTTAAGAATCTTAACAGTCTTTTTTTTTCCTTTTTTTATTGGATATACTCTTTATTTACATTTCAAATGTTATCCCCTTTCCCAGTTTCCCCTCCAGAAATTCCCTATTCCATCCCCCCTCCCCCTGCTTCTATGAGGGTGTTCTTCCACCCACCCACCCACACCCACCTCCTCACCCTCGAATTCCTCTACACTGGGGCATCAAACCTTCACAGGATCAAGGACCTCTCCTCCCATTGATGCCCAACAAGGCCATCCTCTGCTACATATGAGGCTAGAGCCATGGGTCCCTCCATGTGTACTCTTTGGTTGGTGGTTTAGTCCCTGGGAGTTCAATGATTGATATTGGGGTTTCAAACCCCTTCAGCTCCTTCAGTCCTTTCTCTAACTCCTCTATTGGGTACCCCAAAACCTTTCTTTTAATTAAAGATCTTGAGGGAATCTGGGAGATGGAAGAAAACCTTAGTAAAGAGAACAGGAACTACAGAAGAAGCATCATCAATAGAATATAGGAGATGGAAGAGAGAGTCTCAGGTATAGAAGATATGATTGAAGAAATCAATACATCAGTTAAACAACATGCTAAATCTAAAAAGTTCATCCAAGTAATTTATGATATTCAGAAAAGACCAAATCTAAGAATAATGGGAAGAGAAGTGGGAGATTACTCCTGGCTGCAAGGCCCAGAAAATAATTTCAACAAAATCATAGAAAATATTTCCCCAATCTAAGGAAACATATGCCTATAATTGTATAAAATGTTTATAGAACACCAAATAAACTGGATAAGAAGAGAAAAAACAGTCTTAATGATTCCATTGCCACCACTTAAAGCGTAAGCCCTCTTTGGCATTCTGCATGTAAGCTCCACATCATTTGGCTCATAGGTAGCATATGTTCAAAAGGCTCTAGAATATACTAGGAAGACTAGATCGCTAAAGCCATACTGTTCAAGTACTCAAGCCAAGGAAAGCTTGAACAGCTCTGTAATTGAGCAGAACTGAGGTTCTGTTCATCTTGGTTCTTTTCTGCCTCAGTGGGATTTAGTATTTCCATTTTAACATCATTTTCTTCTCAGCAGTTTGATGTAGAGGCAAGTATGGAGTCATTCAAATTCTTATAGTTTTTTTTTTTTGTGTGTGTGTTCTTTCATTTTTAGAATTGGCATTTGTGTTTTCCATTTCTCATGTCCAATGTTAAAACCAATGTCTTAGTATTTCTCTTGCTGTGATGAAACACCATAACCAACAAGTTGAGAAATGAAAGGGTTTATTGGGCTTATGCTTCTACATCACTGTTCACCACTGAAGGAAACTGGGATGGGAACTCAACAGGGCAGGAACCTGGAGGCAGGAGCTCATGCAGAGGCCATGGAGGAGGTGCTGCTAATTAGCTTGCTCCTCATGGCTTGCTCAGTCTGCTTTTTTATAGACTCAGGACTACCAACCCAGGTGTATCCCCACTCACAAGGGGACCTCCCTCACCAATCACTAATTAATAAAATGCCCTACAAGCTTGCCTATAGCCCAGTCTTAGGGAGGCATTTTCTCAATTTAGGTTCCCTCCTCCTCAGTGACTCTAGCTTGTGTCAAGCTGACATAAAACTAGCCAGCATTGGCCATGAGCCTACATCAATATAAGGAGTTTCTGAAAAGAAACTGACATTGGCCGTGAGCCTACATCAATATAAGGAGTTTCTGAAAAGAACAGCATGCCATCCTGTGGAGTGTCCTTCAGAGGACTGACTTCCTAGAAACTGGAGAACATGGGAAGGACAGAAAATTCCCACTTTGAAAAATCCACTATTGGAGGATATGGGCAAAAAGCTTCAGCTACTTTTCATACTTTGTTAGATACCAGAGAATCCACACTGGGAAAAGAAATCCTCTGTGTGTAAGAAATATAGAAAGGCCTTCGGTGGCAATCCATCATCAATCAGTATCTACACTGGAGAGAAGTGCATCCGTGTGAGGCATGTAACCCCCCAGTGATAAGGCACATGGGATGCACAATGGGGACAGACCCTATCCCTGTGTGGAGTGTGGAAACGGCTTTACTAATAGTTCTGAGTTTGTTATGGATCAGAGACTCCACATCGAGGAGAAACTCTATACGTGTAACCAGTGTAGAAAGGCTCCCGTTAGCAATTATCCACTGATATCCAGAGATTCACACTGGAGAGAAACCTTGTGAGTGGACTGAGTGTGACAAAGCCTTTGGAAGGACTTTTTCTGCCAACAGCACAGCACTCACACAGAGGAAAAGCCTCACTCTTACAAAGTATAGAGAAAGCCCTTCAACTTCCCCATAGAGCAAACTCAGCTCCAAAGAAGTCACAATCAGGAGGACCCCCTCAGTACACGCCTTATGGAAAAGCTTCTACTGATCACAAACTTTAAAAATACACATAAGGTCTCATCCTGCATACGTGAGGTGTGTGGGAAAGTTGTCACTAGTAAGAGAAAACTTCAGCATCAAAGTCTCCATTCTAGGAAGAAACCCGATGATTATAGCAAATACGAAAACCCCTCCAGTGCGGGCCCCCGCCACCTCCATTGGCCATTGTGCACTGGTGGGCTCAGGACGTGGAGGAACTGGAGAGCAGGGCCTCTCCCGCGGCAGAGAATACAGCAGGTATAAGTGACCTGGGAGATTGTGTCGGAGGAATTATTGAATTATTGAAATAGTGGAGCTAGTTTATATAGCTCAAGTCGGGGATGGGGGAGAGGAGAAGAAAAAGGATGGGGGCAGGGAGTGCTGCAGCAGCTAGATTAGCAGACTGCAGGTCACATGACTTCTGAAAGCCACTTCGCTGGCAGGGAAACAGATTATTCCCTAACAGGCTTTATCCTGACATGGCCTTTGTCTCCACGGAGTTAGTTGAGTAGTCCCAAGTCTGGTTTGGGTAGGGAACAGCCCCACTGCTGCCCTGCTCCCTGAGAACTGGTATAGGTAATGCTCCACCATCTCTCATCTGGCTTGGGTACCCACATTCCAGGGCCCGTTTGCTGCTAGGTCTTTACAAGCATATCCGTTCTGTGGAGACGCTTGGGCTGAACACTTGCCATTTGGCCTCCGAAGCTGTTTCACTCTCCTTCACGGTAACGGTGTGCTCAGTTTTGGAGCCCACCTTCCATTCAGAAGTGGAATGTGTGGCAGAAGTCTGCTCTTGCTGCACATTCCTTCCCATGAGCCATAGCTACCGCTTAAGCTAAGAGGACCCTTCTGGATGCCTTGGAGGATAAATATAAAGAGCGATCAGATCTTAAGAGATCACGTAGAACAGCAACACTAAGCCATATTTGGAGCTAGAAGTATGTGTGTCTGTGTGCTTAAATCCCAGTAACCAATAACTTCCACTTTTGGACTCGCTAAGTACAGTAAATTATTCGTGTTAATTTTTTCCACCTTGAGACAGTACTTTAACAGAGTAACAGATAGTCTCTGTTTCCCTCTAAAGACGACACCAAAGACAAATTTATATAGCTGGGCACGCAGAGTGGAACATGTCTGTTCAACACTCAGGAAGCCGAGACAGGAGGACTATGAATTCAAGGCTAGCTTTTGCTGCATACAACAAGACACACAATGTAGGAGTCACTGATGTTTTCCTGGGACTTTGGACTTTGATGTGCCTGGTCATTGTAATAATCCCTTAAATCCAAGACTCTTTTCCAGTGCTCTTTATGACAGCATGGGTTGGGATTCTTTGGTTTTCTAGGGGAAATTAGGCATAATGTTATTGTGCCTTGTGTAAATATTATCCTTGTGTTATTCAAATGTTGATTTCTGTGCCCCTATATCTGGTGGCAATTCTTATTCTAAGAATCTCCTGTCTCAATGTTGTATAAACATTGCTCCCCAATTATTCCCTGATTGGTCAATTGTGCCGGACCTACCAGCATGAGTCGAATAGCCACTAAGGGTGGAGATTGAAGATTAAAGATAGGAAAGGTAGAAAAAAGATTCAAAGCCAAAGTTAAATTTGGGAGGACTGCTGGTCAATACCACAGTCACAGTTGCAGCAGCCAGCAGCAACCAGCAGCCTTGAGTTTATTTTTCTTTTTTTTTTCTTTTTTTTTAAAAAATAAATTTTTTAAGATTTATTTAATATTATAAATGAGTACACAGAAGAAGGTGTCAGATTTCATTATGGGTGGTTGTGAGCCACCATGTGGTTGCTGGGATTTGAACTCACAACCTTCAGAAGAGCAGTCAGTGCTCTTACCGGCTGAGCCATCTCACCAGCCCCGAGTTTATTTTTCTTAAGCCTTTTTATACTTCACAGTACCGTGGGAAGACAAGCCACAAGCTAACAGAAACAATTGCTGAAACATACACAGGACATTTGTTCCCCTCCAAAGGCTTCCCTGTTCCTTCCACAAAGGTAAATAGAATCCTTAGCCCCTCACCTAGAGACTTAAGTGCACCCCCTCTTATCGTTCCATGCTTCAGCAAGCCAAGACATCTGCCAACAGACCCTGACCTTCTTTGATTCTGCCTGGCAGGCAGACTGTTCATTTTTCTCTCTTCCATTCTGCTTCAGAGAAACAGGCAAACGACTCTTGACAGTCAATAAGGCTAGTTGAGCCAATGACTGAGCAGGGGGAAGACTTTCTCCCAGCCAGGGGAGGAGGAGAGAGAGGAACTGAGGATTAGCCACACGGAGAGAGTTCAAGAGACATGAGGAGTAAAACATCTGGAGCAGAGAAAGCCAGATAAGTATTAACATGTACATTTCTCAGGGACTGGGCTGGGGGATAGCTGGATTAGTTTAGAGGATTTTTTTTTGTTTTTTTATTTATTATATGAAAGTACACTGTAGCTGTCTTCAGACACACCAGAAGAGGGCGTCAGATCTCATCACGGGTGGTTGTGAGCCACCATGTGGTTGCTGGGATTTGAACTCATGACCTTCTGAAGAGCAGTCGGTGCTCTTCCCCACTGAGCCATCTCGCCAGCCCTAGTTTAGAGGAGTAAAATAGAGTAATACTGCTCAGTTGTTGTGCCCTTAAAGCTCTATAAATACATCTAATAATCAAGTCAATTATTTGAGAACCCACTGGGTTAAGAGGAAAACAAAAACATACATATTAAAAATCCATTAACATGGAGCGCACCATCTGAGACTCAGAAACTGTGGGACTGAGTTTGGGTGGAAGTCTGTACAGGCAACCTAATCCTGGAGTAAGAGGTCTGGAACTCTGGAGACCTGGTAGGTGGTAATTTCTGTCTGCCTGGAACAGAAGGTGTTCGACCATGCCTCTTGGGTCCCTGGCTCCTGTTGCAGTCACAGGCCACCATTGGCCCCCTCAGGAGAGGTGTGTGATATTGGTCACCTACTAGCAGCACCAAGCCTTCTTGTTCCCCAAGTTCTCAGCCCAAACCAATGAGAAATACCTGCTGTGGAAATCTGAATCGCCCCCAAAACTGTATATAAATCCCATCCAGCAAATTAAAGGTGTACGAAAACTACTCTGTCATCT
Source organism: Mastomys coucha (assembly GCF_008632895.1). Classification (NCBI taxonomy): domain Eukaryota; kingdom Metazoa; phylum Chordata; class Mammalia; order Rodentia; family Muridae; genus Mastomys; species Mastomys coucha. Next base: position 248,211,266 of record NW_022196905.1, read on the forward strand.
GAGCCTTTTGTTCTAAGAGCTGTAACACTTGGGGAAGAGGTTTACTCTCCCGAAAGGCAGCCTGACCCGATTCAGTGCAGGGCGGCGCAGAGCAACTGAGCAGCCTGGAAGACACAGCAGAGATGGAGGTGAAGCCAACTGCAGTAGCAGAGCACATGACTTCTCCTCCCTGCCCATGCTCACTTCCCCTTGCTGGAGCTCTCACACCAAGCCTGGCCAGAGATCTCCGGTGGAAAGCCTCTGGCACACAGACCCACAACTGAGAGCTGGTACTCCTGTAGTATTCTGAAGGTCAGGGAATCTCATGCCCGGAGAACTGCATCAAGAAAGATATCCCAGGTCCATTTTAAATACATGGAAGGAGAAAGTTTCTAGGCCGTACTCATGAGAAAGAAGGTATGCTAAGCTCACTTAGGGACCAGCTCTTTGTTTCGTCATCCTACCATCTTGTTGTTTGGATAACTTTCAACTGCTATCATGTCAGAAATTGAGAAGCTAGGCAGAACATGCACTTGGAGCAGTCAGGCATGGCAACCTCTCCCCCTCGGTACGTTAATGCCATATCTGTAATGAACTGTAGTCTAACTCCAGAATCCAGAGCCATTACTTTAGATGAAACAATAGGCTATAGTTCTATATAAATCTACCCTGTCACTTCAATTCTTTAGTTAAACAAATGGCATTCCAGAAAGGGTAATTAATGCCCACCCAAAGCCTCACAGGTAGTCAGTGGAGGGGCCAGGAGACCTCACTTCTGTGTACAGGCCATTTCCCCTCTGTTTACTGGCCATTTCCTCTTCTCTGTATTTCTTTTCTGAGTAGCGAGTCCTGCCATGTCTCCAAACTCACTGCCTTTGCTCTCATTACATAATCTTCTCTTCACCCATGCACTGTATGGCTAGAACTTTAATTTGGGTCTTTTGTTTTTTCTTTTTGTTTTAAAATCTCTTATGTCTCCACCATTTTAAAACCCCTTTCCTTTCTAATTCTACAATGACCATTTCAGCAGTCTACCAGGCTATGTTTTCAATTTGATTTCTTGAATTATGAATCACTAGTACAGGTAGGTATTATTGTTGTCAGCTCTATATTCAGTGATATAAGCTACGATCATCTTTTTAAATGTAATGTTTTTATGCAATGTAGTCTGATCATGTTTTCCTCTCCCCTAACTCTTCACAGATCCTCCCCCTCCCCCCCAGCTCCCCTCCACCCCATACATTGTTAAGGGATAGTCCTACTGTGGTTCCAATACTTAGGCAAGGACCAAAGCATCTTTACTACCTTTCTTTGTTCACAATATGTTTATCCCTTCATCTTTGCATGGGTCCAGGCATTGCAGGGGTGCTTGCGTAAGAGAGCAATCACCGTTTCTACTTCTTGTGTTCTAGCCTTCTGAATGTTACAATTCAGCTTCCTCATATGACAAGACAAACATCTACATCTCACAATTCTTTTGGCTCTTTAAACCAAATCAACGCCTCATAAGGTTTTAGTTCCTGGTTCATTTTTCGGTATGTGGCTGTACTTTCCTGTCCAAAAAGTCCTTAGAATGAGGAGGTGTGTTCTAACTTCTCCTAAACTCCTAGGTGCTAATTTGCATCAATCACTTCATTATATAATGATTTTAGTTCTAAAATCATTATTGCAAGACATAAACATAGACACATCACTTTCTTTAACTTAATTCTTGTCCCTGGAATATATTTCCATTTCTAAACTTTCAATTCTTGTGTGTTTCTAAATTTTAGATGCACTGCACAACAGTCTAACTTTTTCCCACAGATTTGATCTTTGATCTTTAGAACCATTTTAGAAGTTCCAAAATCAGTCCAGTTGAATTTTGTTTGATACAGCATTGATTGTATACAACCAATCAAGAATGCCTTTCTTACCAAAGTGGTTTTACACCCATCCTTATAAGTTTCTTTGTTTGGTTAATCCTGAGTAGTTAAACACATACACACTACACCCTACACACACACACACACACACACACACACACACACACACACACACACACCACCCCCACACTTTAAACATTGTTAAACTTATACTTTATATAGTTTTGCTTTGTGTATGACCTTGCCTGTCCTGGTATATATTTTTCCACATAGTAGGTTGAATAATCCAGTAAACTAATTAACACTATCAGGAACTACAGAAGCAAGACATAGTGATGTATACTTGAAATCCTAGCACTTAATAAGCCATGATAGCAAAATCGAGTCAAAACCAGCCTGAAGTACATAGCGAGACTAAGAAGTAACTGTGTATGATAAAACTTTTGCTGGGAGATGCGATACACACATCAATTTGCCTTAGATAGGGAACCCATGATACACCAAAGTATTGATATCACCAAAATCCAATTTGGTGAACCAATGTGTTTCATTAGGGTTACTTAAGGAAGATGGGTGTTGAAGGTTTGTATATGCTTGGCCCAGGGAGTAACACTATTAGGAGAGGTGGCCTTGTTGGAGTAGGTGTGTCACTGTGGACATGGGCTTAAGACCCTCATTCTAGGTGCCTGGAAGTCTGCCTTCCACTTGCAGCCTTCATATGAAGATTTAGAACTCTCAGCTCTGCCTGCACCATACCTACCTGGATGCTGCCATGCTCCTGCCTTGATGATTATGGACTGAACCTCTGAACCTGTAAGCCAGCTCCAACTAATGTCCTCCTTATAAGAGTTGCCTTGGTCATGGTGTCTGATCAGCATGAACTACTTTGGCTCATCATGGAGACCAGTTTCCTATCTGAATGAGAGAAGCCACATGTAGTGCCATTCTGGAAAACAGTGAGAATTGAGGTCACTGCAACCCTTGGTAACACAGAAATGAAAGAAGGTTGTATCCAGGTGTTGGGGCTGGAGGTTTGGAGGTCATGTTAACAAATGCTTCTTATTTCTCCTTTTCCAACTTGGCTTTGCCTCCAGTTGAGGATAATGATGTTGAATTGAGGATGTGCATGTGCACACACTGTCTTTTGCTGGAGTTTCCAAAAATCACAAGAGTGTGATACAAAATGTTGAATGATCTTTTGACAAAGTTCTAGGTGAAATACAGGATGATTTTCTCTTCATTATGCTGTAGTTATATTCCTGGAATTATTACATTTTAAAACTGTGTAAACATGCATTGTGTATGTCCTAGATTCTGGTCAAGGTTTTCACTTACATGAATGACCAGGTACATACTAGCAAGTTTTCCTCTGTAGTATATATATGTGTATGTATGATCCATGCTTTTTTGGAATTACCAGAAAAGACAAATATTTGTTAGTTAGTTCATAGTACTAACTATGAACACTAACTAGGCACTAGTTAGTTCATAGTACTAACTATGAACACTAACTAAGCAAAAATGTGCCAAATGTTAAGAAATACAGAGTGCTGTAATGGCATATGGGGGGGCACCTTGTTCTGGGTGGTTAGGGAAGACTCGCTTTCTGTGAGGAGTGGGATTTTAGCTGACACTTCCTGTAAAGCCAAGATGAATGGTAGGACTGGTAAGGAGAAAGCTTTCTGTGAATGGTGTTCATTTGGAAAACGGCCTGTGTTCAAGTGCAGGAAGAGCAAAGAAAACGGGTGTGGTGAGAGCCAGGAGGGATGGGCAGGGCCAACTAACACCCTCAGGTACAGCAGGATGGGGGGCGCCAGCCAAGCTGGAAGGAAGAATTATGTTACTAGAGTTAGGAAGGGGGCTCATTTTCAATACTTGAGAATTTCATACACATATGTAATGGTTTTGACAACCCCCCATTCCCTCCCTTCCAGTGTCTCCTCCTCCCCTTCCTACCCCTTTCCCTCCAACTTCATGTGTTCTTTTTAGAGTTCACAGAGTTCGCTTAGTGCTGCTAGTCCTGGAGCATGGGTAGCCACTCTCAGGGACCACATCCCATTCCCTGAAGAAAATAGACTTCCCTTTCCACCATCCCATTCCCTGAAGATCGTCCCCTCTGCAGCCATCAGTTCCCAATAGCTCCTCACTGAGGGGTGGGATTCTGTGAGCATCTCCAGGAAGGAGAATTTTTAAGTTTTAGTACTGTCTTCGCCCCCCCCCCCCCGGTTCATTCTGGGACTGTGTGGGGTAAGTTTTACATTTGATGGTGATTGTGGATGAAAGTCGGAAGTGTCACTAAGCCTGCCATATGGGACAGTCTTGGCTACATTGGAAAACTTGCTAGTGTGTGGCTGGTCATCCACGTAAGTGAAAACCTTGGCCCGAATCTGGGATTTACACAACGCATGGTCACACATTTTAACATATAGTAATTCTAGGACTCTAGCTAGCTACAGCATCATGAAGAGAAGAACCATCCCGTGTTTCACTCAGAACTTTGTCAAAAGAGCATTTGACATTTTAGATCATGCTCTTGTGACTTTTGGAAACACCAGCGAAAGACAGGAGCTCTGTGGCTATAACATCTGAATTCCATGTGTGACAATGGCAAATATGTATGCCATTAGATCAAAGTAGTATTGTTATTATAAATCATTTTCATATATCCTTTACAATGTATGGTATTATTTGTGGGTCTCTAGGCAGTGCCAACTTTCTTTCTTTCTTTTTCTTTTGAAAAGTATATAACAGAATTTCTTCTTTATTTACAATCAAGTTCTGTTGGAACACACAATTAAATAAATAAAAGATGTGCCCTGGCCAGCGAATCTCAACTTCCAACAGTACCAGCTCTCTGGCAGCAAAGCAACAGGTGAGTTGCAAGAGGGAAGGGCTGCTTCCCTCTTCCCTAGCTCTAGTGCTCTTGCTGTCCCTACTGTCCATAGAGCAGCATAGAAGCAAAAAGTAAAGTGCAAAGTAAATGTGACAGACAAACGTGGCGCTTCACACACGCAGACTCCGCGCTCAGACCATGTGCAGGGGCGAGCAGGACAGAGATGGCTTTCCCAGCCTTCCTCATAACCAGCTCCTAGGCAGGCTGCTCTTACCAACACTACCCTGCATGTGCAGGCAGTGGCTGGACTCACCACCCTGCTCCAGGGGAGCGCTCAGCCACCTGCTGTGATGCTGTGCTCTTGTAGTGATGCAGGGTAAAGATGCTTTTCTCACCTCTGCTGCAAATTCTACCAGACAGGGAAAGGTTGGCAGGGTCCTTTCCTCACACACACAAAGCTATGTGGAAGTGTTGCCAGGAAGGGAGCTCAGAGTTCTGAAGGCCAGCTGAAGATGCAGGTTTCAGCAGTGAGACCAGACACACTATCAGCCCTGAAAACAGCTCCACCCATCCATTGTCACAGGAGGCCCTGATTTGGTTTCCACTGTCCCATTGCCCCCTGGGTAAGTGACTCTACCGAAAAGGGGCGTGCATCGGGCTACAACAGACTTTGGAAAGACAGGAAAAGTACAGAGCAGTGCCAACTTTCAATTCCTGAACAGAAGCTGTGTCTACAAAGTCTGACTTATTTAGAACTATAGTGCTGAGACATTGGGATGCCACAGCTGCAGAGGCTACTTATCTTATTTCAGCCCAGTGTACCACTCTGAATAACCATTCCTTGCTCATTTTTATTTTATTTTTTTCTGAACTAACATCCTGTAGTAATAGATTAAACACCTGTTGGGATCTTGCAACCAGGTCACAAACTTCCACCAACCCAAAAGCCAAGAAAGTTATCATATAGCATCCATCCGACCTATAGAAAAGCGTCTCCTATCTTGCTGTAACCACCTCTCTGATGCACCTAACCAATGTATTTTAAACTTTGATTTAGGCCTTTTTTATTTTCATGATCTGTAAAACTATAAAACTGCGTTGGAACGTGGAATTTGGGGTACCCTAAATCTGTGATCATGACCTGTGCAATGATCATTCAAGTCTGGTTTGAGAATAAACTACCTCCTATGCCCTTTAAGGTAAGAGTTGTTTTCTTGTGTCAACAGCAGGTAGTTATGATTTTCATGGTAGGAATAAGGTGGTTATTATTATTATTTGCCCTGTTTTTTGAATCCAGAGTGCCAGACAAGCAGTGTATCACTACGCTCCATCTCCAGCCTCAGCTTCCAGAACAGCTGCAGTCTAGGCCCAGCAGGCCTGCATGACATTACGCAACATTTATTTTTAAAGTGGACCCTGCGTCCTCCAGCCTGGGACGCACTGGCACAGTCCACCTGCTGGCACCTGCACCTTTACCAAGACACAAGCTCGGGCGGCCTTTCTCTGGTGGGCCAATCCAGGCACCCAGGAGTAAGGGTCCTAGGGCGTTAGATCCCACCGCCTGCCCTAGGGACAGAGGGGAACTGCAGGGGCCGGGCGGGTCACCCCGGGAGGGAGGGCAGCACTCCTAGAGGGGCGGGGTCGGGCTGGTGACGCACTTCCGGTCGCGCCGCGGACCGTGCTGCGCAGGTGAGTGCGGACTCGTTGCGGTTCGCGGTGTCCTGGCGGTCAGCGCGCAGGGTCTCCCGCAGCCAGCTTCGCGGCCCACCACGTCTCGGTGCCCACAGCGGTGACGCTTGAGTGGCGACCACCGTCAGACCCAGAGAGCTTAGCAGGTGGCGGATCGGAGAAGCTGTGTCACTTCACCAAGAGTGACGGCGTGCGGGGGCGAAGCGGCTCCAGGTGACATCGCAAGTCTTTTGACGCGCTGCGGCCCTGCAGGTGCTTCAGGTGTGTACCCGCTTGTCCCGAGCTCCAGACAGGGTGAGGGGCGCGGGGCACCGCAGGAAAAGGAGGGCCACTGCTCAGCCATTGGAGACAGACGGCTCGAGGCCTGGTCTGCTGCATCGACGTCAGGCCCCACACATGCACACGTGATTACGACACAGCAAGAGTACAAGCAGAATGGTTTCAGAATTGCTGTTTCCTACCCCGTAGAAGACACTGCAACATTTGGATTGGATGCAGGTCTCCTTGGTTATAGCTTTACCGTAGTGAAAAGACTATTTTTCCAAGTGTGTGTGTGGGGGGCGGGGGGCAGGGAGAGACAGAGACAGACACAGAGAAAGAGTTTTAAGAAAAAGAAAAGTTACAAATGTTTATCTATGCGCAGCCAGTTAAGAAAGAATCTGATCCTTACTGCTGCATCCATCAGTTTATTTGTTCTTCATCTGACTCTGTGCCCTCAGAGGTAACAACTATTTTGAATTTTGTGTTAATCACAGCCTGTTTTTAAAAGTGTATCCATATGCACTGATACATAAATAGTTTAACCTTTTTTTGTTGTTTTTGAGTACTTGGTTAATTTCTAAGTAGTGTATATGCCAGCTGGGTAATATACAGCTATAAAAACAATACAGAAACTTGTATTTTCAGTGGATAGGTAGGTTGTTTTCAGGCTGATTATGCATCAAAAATAGTACTGATGGTGAATGTTTTGTGCATGTCTCCTATACATGAGAATATCCATAGGAATACATTTTTTTCAAGTTTTTTTTTTTTATTCACTGAGAGTTTCATACAAATGTAGAATGCATTTGATTCATTCACCCCCATTTCCTGGGCACCCCCTTGGTAGACATTTTAAAAATTTCATGTGAATATTGAATTTTTCAAACACCTTTGGCATCGAGGTGGACCATAAGTTGATTTGCCATCCTCAAATTGAATTACATATTCTTTTTGTAGAATAAGTTGTTGTTTTTAAATACCAAAGGATATTTTAAGAAAAGATAGGCATTTGTACCACACACAAAATGAACAAACAAGAAACAAAACTCTTTAAAAAAAAAAACTATAAAGAATAATAGGGCATTTTTTAAACATACTGTAATGAAACCAGAGCTCATCAGTAGGAAAGCATGAACAGCACAAATATATTTTAAACAGCAATTATGTCAGACACAAGTCAGAGTTACTGAGCTCTAAAGTAGAAATTAAAATGTAGAACATGAGAACCTTTGAGTATTCTTGGTCCAGGGTTAATTCTGAGCCAGAGGAAAATTTACGGCCTGATAATTTTTAATTGCCAAACAAGTCATAACGAAAATAGCTGAAATACTCCTGCAATTTGAAGAGGTAGAAAAATTTAAGAATCCTTTTGTAGTCTAGGTTTTTCCAGATGTAGAACATAGGACAAAGGGTTTTGTTTTGTTCTGTTTGTTTGTGGGAATTTAACTATGAATATAGTCACCTGGACAGAGTGAAGGACAAGGATAGCAAAATAGAAAACAATAATAGAGACAAATTAAATGTAACAGTTGAGTTGAGCAAAGAGTGATTGACACCTCAACAACTTGTAAGACCAGGGATGCCGGGGCTGGATATTTATAGACAGGAAAAGGCATGTGCCTTACTGAAGAGCTAGCTCAGATGGCTTGTGCCTGGTGCTTGCCTTATTTGAACGAGGTTGATCAGCCTGGCCACTATGATTGGCTGAGACTCATTTCTGAAGTTAGGTTTTGAATTTGTTTACATATTGAGTTAGGTTGCAATTCTCTTTGTTTTGTTTTGGTTTTTGGTTTTTGGTTTTTTTGGTTTTTTTGGTTTTTTTGGTTTTTTTTTTTTTTTTTTTTTTTTTTTTTTTTTTTTTTTTTGGTTTTTCGAGACAGGGTTTCTCTGTGTAGTCTTGGCTGTCCTGAAACTCACTCTGTAGACCAGGCTGGCCTCGAACTCAGAAATCTGCCTGCCTCTGCCTCCCAAGTGCTGGAATTAAAGGTGTGCACCACCACGCCCCGGCTTAGGTTACAATTCTCTACAGGTAAGGGCTCTCGCATATGATTAGGAAGGCTTTCTTAGGCCAATTTAGTTTGCTTTAATAAAGTCCATACAAGGTTGTCTTTCCAGGTTTGGCCCTCAACTGGTTCTGTCTTGCAGGGTCTCTGAGGAGCCTTGGAATCTCAAAGATGCCCTTCTAAGGCTAATGGGAAAAATACTTACCTATCAAATTCTGCCCCCTGATGGTCAAGGGTGGCCTCACAGATGTTTATTTGCCTGCAGTCTGCCACAGCAGGCTTCTCACTCAGAATATGGGAAAAGCGGAACATCAGGAATGAGGTATATGTGGTATAAGTCCTGTGAAGGTTGGTTACAGCTTTGCAAAGCTGGTCTCTGCCTAGGAGAACTGCAGGAGGCCTTCACTTGGTATGTCTGTGATCCAGAGTGGACAGGTCAGATTGAGAACTGAAAGGCAACCTGATACCTCACTTACTTTTAGCCCAGCTTTCTCAAGCCAGCCTGCCGAGACCTGCACAAAAGCCTTAGGGTTCATTTGTTTGTGCACACCCCCCATCCCCTCATGGTTTGTTGAGACAGGATTCCTGTATGGTTCAAGGTAGCCTTGAACTTTGAATTCAGGAGCTTTCTGCCTTGGCCTCCTGAGTGCTGGGGTTACAAGTGTACATTATTGTGCCTGGGATTCATCAAGGTCCTTCTGTTGTTTTGAGGCAGGGTCTTTTACAGCCTAGGCTGGCTTCAAACTCTGATCCTCCTGCCCTACCTCCCAGGTACTGGGATTATGGGTGTGCACTATCACTCCTAGCAAGCCTGAGGGTTCTTGACACCAAGAATGAGAGAACTGACAGGAGGTAGAGGAGCAGTTGCCCCTATCTATGTGGTGTCTTCCTGCAGCCTGATTCTCAGATCCCATGCTGAGGCTGCCACCTAGCCAGCCTTTCTTAGGGTGTAATTGCAAATGATGCTCAGTTGCAGAAAGAGAAACAAGCTAGGTTTGATAATGTGATAATGTTCTCTATTGAACTGAATGCTCCATTCCTGGTCTGTTATTCTTTAGGCTCTGCCTAAGTTTTATAAATACTTTTATACGATGCTTGTAAGAACTGCCAAATCACAGGCTTCTTGGCAGCCAGCGTCAGAGCATCAGCATCCTGGGAAGAATGTTGGGCACTTGAACCAGTGAGGGGCTCACTCTGTCTTCGTAGGCAGCTCCTGTTCCTGTCTGGAAACCAACTGCCTGTGCCTCAGATCCTAATTAACTCTGCTCCTGATTGGGGTGGCTTGCCTCACACTCCACCTCCACCCTCTGCTTCTCCTCAGCTCCAGTCCTTCCTTGAGAGGGAGACCAGGTGATGGCAGCCATGATTCCATCGGTTTGGCCCCAGGTGAGCTGTGAGTCCCTCATCCCCTCTGGGCAGTTCAGATTGAGACCTGGGAGCTGTCGAGACTTGGAAGGAAAAGCACTTCTACCTGCCGCCTGGATCTCGTGGGAAAGGTGGGCAGACAAGAGGCAGAGACTCGGGCAGTGGCCAGTGAAGGTGGCAGGACAGTGAACTCAGCAGACGGAGTCACTCAAGGGTCTGTATGGCACTGCACTTGAGCACCCTGGCAGAGGGCCTCTGGAAAATGTTGCTGTGGAAACTACCTATATGGTACTTTGAGGAGTTGCAGAGGTCTAGGGTAATTGATAGCTGGGGTGGAAAAAGAAGAAGAGCTGCAGACCAGTAAGAAGGAAGCTCTGCCTCTGACTAGGAGGGGTGAGGGCCATGGTAGAAAGTGGGAGCAAGCAAGGGAAAGACAGCAGACCTGCAAGTCCTTGGTTGGGGGTCTCTGTGGGGAGTCAGGTGGCAGATGGGTTAGAAACCAGGCTACCGTTGGAAGGATGAGGGACATGTGTTTTACCATATGAGGATGGGGGCAGTGGAACTGGGGGGCTGAGGTAAACTGTAGAGGAGCGAAGACCTAGCAGGGATGCAGTAGGAACTGCAGATGCTTCCAGCAGTGTGCCAGTGAGGGACAGCCTGTCTAAAGGCAGAATTGTGCAGTAGAATTTGCTCACAGGAATTCTTTTTCTTTCAGCCCAGTGTGAAAATGACATGCAGTTTCTCTGCTGTAAGAGAAGGGGGATATTCCATAGTTTACTTTCCCGGTGTCTTTTTTTCTCCACTTTCCCTTGTTACTAACTTGGTGCTCTTCGAAAGCCCCCTCCCCAAGCCCTTACTTTGCCTTATGCCCCTTACTTAGGGCCTGAGCCATGGAATTGGCCCTAGGGCAGCAAGAACCTGTTGTTTCAGAAGTCGGTGACCTTTGAAGATGTGGCTGTGTACTTCACGAAGATGGAGTGGGATGGCCTGTCCCCTGCGCAGAGAGCACTGTACAGGGATGTCATGCTGGAGAACTATAGGAACTTGGCCTCTGTGGGTATGGCTGCTCTTCCCTGGGACTCAGACTGCCATTTTGGCTTTCCTAGCTCCTCTCTTCCTAAGAAGTGGCGGGTGGGGATTTGGTACTCCTTTATGAGTGGGCTTTTTCTAATCTCTATGTATAGATTGCTGGAAGAGCAAGTCTCAAGCTGTTTGGGGCCAACATAGAACCTTGCTAAGACTCGGGCATGCTTCTGAAGAACCTGAGAAGCTGTATGTTGGACATGGTTTGAAAAATAGAAACTTGCTGTTCTACAGAGGCACCTTCAGATTGCCTTTCACCTTACTGTCTTGAGTCTTTTTAAGAATCTCAGTGAACTCTGAGTATTTCTGGCTAAGATCAAGAAGTGGTATCCCTTTGGGCAGACTCTCCCAGCTTTCTCTGCATGTGGTCCATGGCTCACATTCGGACCCTTCTTACCCCATCTGCCTTCTTTCTGAGGATCTTACCTTCTTCCCCCGTAGCCGAGGCAGTCTCAGGAGATGTTATGAATGCACATGTGGGAGAATTTTGATTCTCTTCTGTTTCCTTTTCCTAAATCAGGATTTCCACTTCTCAAACCTGCTGTGATCTCACAGCTAGAGGAACAAAAGGATCTGGAAAACCTGTCTCAGCTGGCCACTGGAACAGACTCCCAGGGCCTCTGGACTGGTAAGGGAGGCACACACTGCCACGTTTCTGCATTATGGCAATACATTTTCCCAGATGCTGTATTCTATCCCCGACCACACCCTTTTCAAACAAGACTGTGGATTTCATGATTTGGGGGTGGAAGCCCTTAACATTTTTGAACGTGGCCACTAAAAGTGGAGGATATATCCTTAACTTTTTTCACAGAGGCAGAAATAGCTAAAGCTACAGGCTTTGCTGACATCTTTGTTGGTGAGGAAACTGTTTCTTTCTAGTCACGTGACTGAGCAAGTCAGTTATTTGAGGTCTCTAGTGTCCAGTGAACTATCTTTGAAACTGTGGCAATGAAGTGAAGCAGTGGTGCCTCTCTGTGGGCTCAAGGCCAGCTGTGATGACTTACATCAAGGGTCTAGCTTATTAGATTATAACTTTCTATACACTGAGAGTATAAATAAATGTGCCCATGTTCCATGCATCTTGAATGTTATATACATGATGTGTACATGATTACTTGGGATTCTTAGAGGCACACAGACTGTTAGTAGGTCTTGGGCCCAGCCAAGTGTCTGCATTTACATTTATACTGTGAGGTCTTTCATCAGAGGTGTTCAAGTCTCATTCTGTATGCCACAGTTAATCTCATTTGTTGGCAAAAAGTGAAACAGGCTCTGGGTGGGCAGAGGGAGAAAGTGGGTGCATAAGTACCATGGTAGCAGTGAAAATATACAGCACAGAACAGAAGGCCTTTTTCATAACTCAACTGGTGATTTCTATGAAGTCTTACTTGCTGGGCCTTAGATCCTTTATGAAAGAGAAGCTGGAAAATAAAATTTGGGTGGGCAGCTCAGTACTTCAAAAAGTTAAATGGAAGACTTGTTAGTAAAGATGAAATGAACACTGATATTAACATCAGCTGTATCATAGGGTTTGGAAGGTCACTAATAAAAATTGGTAGAGAGTAAGTTGTTAATCTCCATGACACATACAAATGTTAATCAATCTGAAAAATGTCTATCCTTAGTAAGACAAACAAGTCCTAATGATGCAAGAAGGTGGAGGATGCAGCATAGTGGTAGAGCATTTCCTTAGAACGCATCAGGCCTGTGGTTGATCTTCACTGTGCAAAAGCTGTGATGGTGTGAGATAACTTATTTGTCAGAGACCCAAGTGCTGTCATATGTCAGCAAGGTAGCAAGACAGAGATAGGACTTGTGGAGCCAGGGGTGAATTGGTAGTCTTTTTGGAAGAAAAGTTGGTGCTTGGTAACCTGGATACTATCTTCTAGAGCTGAAGACTTGTAAGTAACGAGATTCTTTTCAGAGACACCTTGATTCACTGGAGCATCAAGACAGTGGAAACAATCTCAGTTTTCTGTATAAAGAGAATGATTGGGTTGAGGTACTCCGCAGGCTGAAAGAGTATTTAATGATTACGCTATTAGATTCTTGCAGGCTTCAAAAATATTAGAAAATGTTTATCATTAAAGGAAGGAAAAATCTAATTTTGAAAAAGTAAAAAAAAATGTTATTTAAAAAATTAGCATAAGTTCATTTTAGGCACATGGTAACTCATGTTTTGGATAACTGAATTTTTAAGTCTCTGTTACTATGGATGCCTTAGTCTTTTTGAACTATTGAAACAGAGTGTAGATTGGTTTATAAACAACATAATTTACATCTTTCATATGTCTTAGTTTGGGCTGCTATAACATAGTACCTTGGATGGTTTTTAAGAACATAAATTTGTTCTTCCAGTTTTGGAGGTCAGAAGTCCAAGAACCAGGTGCAAGTGGATTGTGTGCTTGACAAGGACCTGTTTGCAGATCAATAGGCAGCTATTTATCTTCTTGCTAAGCCCTCATATGTAAAATGGAAAAGAACTTTACCAGATCTTTTAAAACACATTAAGTCCATCATGAGCATTCTGCCAAAGGTTCTCCTTCTAATAATGAATGGTAGGGATGGACAGCAATGAACATTAGACCTATAGCAACATTATTTTTACCTTTGAAAAGACTCATATTGTTTTAAAGTCCTTTCTAGAGGAGCCCAGGTTACTTGTGTTATTGAGAGTAATTTTAATGAAGTAGTAAAGGGCATTATCCTTTTTTTCTTTTTATTCTTCTCTTATACAATAAATCCTGACTGCAGCCCCTCCCTCCACTCCTCCAGGCTCTTCCCCCAGATCCATTGCTTCCTTGTTTCTTTTCAGAAAAGAGCAAGCTTCCCAGTGATAGCAAGCAGTGGACATGGTATAGCAAGATGCAATAAGAGTAAGAACAAACCTCACATCAAGGCCGTTTGAGGCAACCCAGTAGGAGGAAAAGGGTCCCAAGAGCAAGCAAAAGAGTCAGAGACGCCCCTGTTCCAATGTTAGGAGTCCCACAAAACCCCCAAGCTAAGCAACCACAGCATATACATACAGGACCCAGCACAGACCCATGCAGGCTCTGTGAGTGCCACTTTAGTCTTTGAGCCCCTAGGAGCCCTGCTTAGTTGATTGTGTGGGCTGTGTTTTCCTGGTGTCCTCGACCCCTCTGGCTCCTATAATTCTCCTCCCGAGCTCTGCCTAGTGTTTGTCTATGGGTCTGTGCATCTGCCAGAGGAAGCCCCACTGATGATGGTGGGGCTGGGCACCACCTATGAGTGCAGCAGAATAGTATTAGAAATTACTTCATCGACTTTTGTTTTTTTGCCAGTCATGTTTGGTTCTACCCTAGGTCTCTAAGTCATCCACAAGCTCTGAGCCACCATTGCCCCAGTGGATCTTACAGGCAGGACAGGTGTGGGTCAAAGGTTTAATGGCTGGGTTGCTGTCCCTGTCCCTGTCCCACCACTGGAAGCCTTGCCTGGTTACAGATGGAAGGACATGCTTTATATGGTTGGGGGGAAATAAGAGATGAAAAATAAAGTTTCTTGGGGGAAGGGATTTGAAAGTGGAGCGATCAGGACTGTAAAATTATGATTGTAAAAGAATGTTCAGGGATGATCGGTTTTTAGGATTGATGGAAAGAAATCTTACACAACAGTATTTTAGACGAGACAGGAAGAGGCGTGGTCAGGTGGGCCTTAACAGCTTTGCAGGAAGGCTTGAGTGAAGTTCTAGGGAAACAAAACCCAGTTCTGCTGCTTTCTCTCCTGATGTCTGTCAGACTCAGTTTTGCAGCACATCCTTAGGTCCTCTACCTTTCTCTTGTTAATCATTTCCTACTTTTATAAGGAACTTGATCCATAGGGACAACGAAGAAGGAACTGTAGAGTGTAGGAAGGTGTGAGATGATGGGAACACACTGATCTGATGGACAAGAGCAAGAGTTATTCACTGCTGCCACACTTATTGTTACTGCTGTTACCTTTGCAGTGCCCTTGCCCTTTGAGAGTGTGAATGGGGCTTGGTTGCGTGAGGTGGTTTCCCAGAGCTGTACTTCTTCAGAAGTTTTCTGACACAGATACATGTTCTTGTCCACTCCTCTCATTCTTCACAATTGGAATCTGCTTTGTTTTCTATTTCTTATTTATTTATTTATTTTTATTTATTTATTTATTTTACCTTAAAGTACATCTTGGGCATCTTCTCTTGGACTACATATCTGGGTCTATTTCCTTCCTTTACCAATGACAATTACACCTTATGGATGAACCTTAGGTCATTTGACCTAGTCAAGTGATTTTTAAAGAGCTTTTAGAGCAGGGTATGTTGATATACACATGTAATTCTAGCCTTTATGAAGTAGGTGCAAGAGAATCAGTTCAAAGCCAGCCTAGGCAACACATTGAGACCATATATATGATAAATAGCTTTCTGATTATTATATTCTCTTCCACCGTGGTTATATGACATGTTTTATTATTCTCTACTTCTTTTGGTAGAATGTACTGCTATCCAGCCTGGCAATAATTTGACAAAAGAAGTGTATGAAGAAAAAAAGAACACATTATTTGAATTTCAGAAGGACTTTTCTCAGGAAACAGACTTTTCAAAAACTTATATTGTTGGCCAACAACAGGAAATCCAGTCAGCAGGAAGTGAGAGGGAGACTGTCCATGCCACTGATGGAAGAGCTAAGACAAGCTCCAAGGAAGGGTGTTTATTTAGTCAAACTCCACACTTGTCCCAGCATCATACCAGCTCCCCCGGAGAGGAATACTCTGATACCAAACTTAAGAATGAAAGAGTTACTACAGAGGAAAAACCTTTGAAACACAAAGAATTAGCAGAGGCTTCTCAAGGTAGCTCGCAGGTTAATCAGCTTCCAGAAATCTGTGATGTGGAGAAGCCCTATCAGTGTACAGAATGTGGCAAAGCCTTCAGTGTTAAAGCCAAGTTTGTTTGGCATCAAAGACTTCATAATGGAGAGAAACCTTTCAAATGTGTGGAGTGTGGGAAATGCTTCAGTTACAGTTCACACTATATCACACATCAGACAATCCACAGTGGAGAAAAGCCTTATCAGTGTAAGGTGTGTGGCAAAGCCTTCAGTGTTAATGGAAGTCTTGTTAGGCACCAGAGGATACACACAGGAGAGAAGCCCTATCAGTGCAAGGAGTGTGGGACTGGCTTTGGCTGTAGTTCTGCATACATTACTCATCAGAGAACCCACACTGGGGAGAAACCTTATGAGTGTAGTGACTGTGGGAAAGCTTTCAATGTTAATGCAAAACTGATTCAGCATCAAAGAATTCACACTGGAGAGAAGCCTTATGAGTGTGATGTGTGCGGAAAGGGCTTCCGGTGCAGCACCCAGCTTAGGCAGCATCAGAGTATACACACTGGAGAGAAGCCACATCGCTGCAGTGAGTGTGGGAAAGGCTTCACTAAAAATGCAAAGCTCATTCAACATCAAAGAGTGCACACGGGTGAGAAACCCTATGAATGCAGCGACTGCGGAAAGACTTTCAGTGCCAAAGGGAAGTTAATCCAGCACCAGAGAATCCATACAGGTGAGAGACCTTATGAATGTAGCGAATGTGGGAAATCTTTTAGGTGTAACTCCCAGCTTCGGCAGCATCTGAGAATCCATACTGGGGAGAAGCCATATAAGTGTAATGAGTGTGGAAAGGCCTTCAATGTTAATGCAAAGCTAATGCAGCACCGGAGAACTCACACTGGTGAGAAGCCGTTTGAATGTAATGAATGTGGGAAGTGCTTTACTTCTAAAAGAAACCTGCTTGATCACCAGCGAACCCATACTGGAGAAAAGCCATATCAGTGTAAGGAGTGTGGGAAAGCTTTCAGTATCAATGCCAAGTTAACTAGACATCAGCAAATACATACCAGGGAGAAGCCTTTCAAGTGTATGGAGTGCGAGAAAGCGTTCAGCTGTAGCTCTGACTATATTGTGCACCAGAGAATCCATACTGGAGAGAAACCCTTCCAGTGCAGCGAGTGTGGCAAAGCCTTCCATGTCAATGCGCACTTAATTAGACACCAGAGAAGCCATACTGGGGAAAAGCCTTTCCGATGCATGGAGTGTGGCAAGGGCTTCAGCCTTAGTTCTGACTGTATTATACATCAGACTGTCCATACTTGGAAGAAACCCTATGTTTGTAATGTATGTGGCAAAACTTTCAGGTTTAGCTTCCAACTAAGTCAGCACCAAGATGTTCACCAGGAAGACAAATCCTAATGAA
>NW_022196905.1:248228683-248264689 GCF_008632895.1 Mastomys coucha
AAAAAAAAAAAAACAAAAAACCCACATACACACAAAACAACACCAACCAACAAACAACCCCCCCAAAAAAAACCAACCAAACAAACAAAAAGCCAAAACCAAACCAAACCTATGTTTAATAAGAAATGAATCATGGCTCATCAATTATTACTTGGAGGGAAACCATTAGAGGGAAATGAATATGGCAGTCTTCATTTAAAAACAATTTTTTCTTTTATTTTTAATCAAGATGAGCAGCTGGAAAGATATAAAAAAATAAGTTGTTTTTTTTTAGTGAATTTTTGTTTTTCAAGGGTTTCTCTGTGTAGAGCTCGCTGTCCTGGAACTCGCTGTGTAGACCAGCCTGGCCTTTAACTTAGATTCACTTGCCTCTGCCTCCCAAGTGCTGGTTAAAGGTGTGCATCACCTAGCCCAACTAATAACTTGGTTTATACCAGTAACCAGTCAGGAAGTAGAATAAAAGGAAACATCCTGTTCCCAGAGCACCAAGAAAAGTAGATTGTCTAGGAATTTTGTGGGGCTGGAGAAAATGAAGGATTCTCAACTGACGGAGACCAAAGGAAACAAGTACAAGGAGGAGAAGAGAAATTAATGTATTTCTGCTTAATTTTGACCACAAGAATGCATTACACTTCCTTTAAAAGGGGGAAAAGCAAACATTAGAAAACATTGTTAGAAGAAGACTTTAAAAACACCAGATCCAAAGTGGAGATGAACAATAAGGAGAATGTTGACAAATGACCACTCAAACATAAGCCAACCCGTGTGTTTTGTTGTAAATACCTCCAAATAAGTTTGAATTTTAAAGCACACACACACACACAAATGGAAAGACCTTTGTAAATTTGTGATATAAAGTGTAATATCTAGTGCTCAGATTTTAACAAAAGATAAAAACAGTGACATTAACAGGCAGTGCTGTAGAATCACAAGTGTTCTAAAGAAGTGTCCTGCTTCAGTACCCCAAGGAGTGCAAATTAGGGAAGACTTTTTTTGCATGTCACATTGAGTATATGATATGCATACCCCCCAATACTCTGCAGCCCTCAGTGATTGTAGATGCTGTATTTGCTATAGGTGCCTGCCATACAAGCATAAAATATATTAACCATTAGCATGTTAGAGTTCCTATTTTGTAGTGACTGAACTCTACAAACATGGCTATGCCCTGAAGAAAGATACCTACTTTGATTTCAATGCTTTGTGATATTGGGCTCCATGAAAATGTTGGAATTCTTAAGATACTTTTTTATATCTCTTACCTCTTTAAGAAAAATGTAAGCCAATAATAAGATCATTTGATCAGCAGCTATTTCTGTGTTGTCAACTGGTCATGGGTAAGAGGAAAATTTTTTCTACTTAACACACCTCTAGTACCAAATATTCAGGTTTTCACACCAGTTCAGTTGTTTGCAGACACCAACTGGATGTCCTCCAATCTATATCAATTTAGTTCCTCCCCATAATAAACATCCTCCTGGTGAAATGGACTCAGTCTGAGAAGATGCCTGGCTCCTCCCCCACATTCAGACACTAACGATGAGTCCTGCATTACTGGTTTGGCTACAAATTGAACCCTCTGGGCTCAGTAATTTGCTATGGTAACTCACTAAATGTGAAGAAACAATTTAAAGTTACCATTTACTCTAAATTATATTGTGAATGTCATAGGAGCAGCCAGATGAAGAGATGGAGCAAAGGTTCCCATGTGAAGGTGCATTTGTCCCTACAGAGTTGGAGTGCCTCCTCTTGTTGAGCCTTGTTTAGTGATTTGTGGAGATAACAGTGTGTGCCCATGATTGATGAAGTCCTTGGCTGTTAGATAAGTTTCCCCTTCCAGAAGTCAACAGGGGTTGCTGAAAGTTCCAACTCTCTTAGCACACAGTTGACTCCTTTGACAACCAGCCCCAGTCCTGGAGCTATCGAGGAGTCCAGCAATAAGCTACATTAGCATAAACAGATGACTGCTAGAGACCTTAGTAGTAACGAAAGGTTTTAGAAGATTTTTTTGTGCTGGAAACTGGAGAGAGACCAAACATGCTTAAGCCACGGACAGAAACCCATTTACTTGGTTCACATTCCCCTTACTTCTGGGGAATTTTGGGTTTTGTTTGTCTTTGGTTCAGTAGGAAGTAGGATAAAATGAAAACCCAGCACTGTGAAAGCCATCAGTCTAGGAACAATAGATGAACATTAGGCAGTACAGGCTATTAGTGCTTTCCATATAGCAGTTCTTTCCAAAATGTCTTTATTTAAAAGTGTGTAATGGCTAGTGACATGGCTCAGTAGGTAAAGGCCAAACAACCCGAGTTTCAATCTCTAGAGCCCACATTGTGGAAAGGACAGACAGGCATACAGTTGCCCTCTGTGCATGCATGAAAATAATGTCATTTTTAAAAACTAAAATATCTATAGTTAAGCATTTTGATCATCTTGAAGTGTGCAATTTGTCTATCCAAATAAATCTAATAAACTGCAAAATTGCTGAGACCTGCTTTCTCTAATCAGAGACTATGTATACTATTATTCTGAAACTACAGTTAGCCTGGAAAAGTACTGGGTTTAAACATCAGAGGGTTTGGGGGAGGTGGAATAAAATCTGGTGGAATATTTGCTCCTTAATCTAGACATGAGGTTATAAGAAAATAAAGGCGACATTCAAAATAGAATACTGAGGTGAAATGGTCTGGTTTTTTTGTTTTGTTTTGTTTTGTTTTGTTTTGTTTATGTTTTTAGATACAAATGCAGATCTGACTTCCCTGAGCTGAGGTAGAATATAGCCTAGCAGGTTTTGGACACCTGGGAACAATTCTCTACAGGGAAGAGAGCAGTGGGAAAAGCAATACCTGGATTTCAATGATCTTGTTGGATTTTTCTCTGGTTGTATTTTTTTAAAAAGGTGTGTGTGTGTGTGTGTGTGTGTGTGTGTGTGTACACTGTTGCTGTCTTCAGACACACCAAAAGAGGGCATTGGATCTCATTACAGATGGTTGTGAGCCACCATGTGGTTGCTGGGAATTGAACTCAGGACTTCTGGATGAGCAGTCAGTTCTCTTAACTGCTGAGCCATCTCTTCTGCCTGATCCTGTTGGATTTTTAATGAGGAAGCTTAGCCCTAGTCTTTCTTGTTCATACAACACAGTAAGAATGTACTTTATAAAATCACCCTGGGGAAGAGCTGACAGTCTGGAAAAGCTGTTGAGATGCAACATCTACTGCACAGGTTACAAATGTCTCAGACCAAGTCTATGTTGGTATGGGTGTAAAAAGAAAAGCCATGTTGCTAAGTATACTAGGACACCTGCCATATTTGTATAGGAGGAAGTGGGGGCAGATAGCATTCCTAACAGGTTCCCTTGTTTGGGTGTGGATCTTTCCAAAGAGATTCATGTTACATTCTTAGTTACTGTTCTATTGCTGTGAAGCGACCCCATAACCAAGGCAACTCATTCTTTATTTGCTCCCTTTAGTATTTATTTGAGAGCTTATTTACTGTTTTCCCAGGTTAGTTATGGAGGGGAGTGTGGCAGCATGCAGGCAGGCATGGTGCTGGACAAGTAACTGAGAGATGTTATGTCTTGACTGCAGGAAGCAGGCAGACACACTGGACATGGAATGGACTTTTGAAACTTCAACCTCAAAGCCAACCCCAGGGACACACTTCCTCTAAAAGGTTACATCTAATCTTTCTCAAACAGTTCACCTAACTGGACACTAAGCATACAAATATGGGGAGCCCCAAGTACGTTACCTCACTTGCTCATCTGAAAGAGAGATAGGGTTTTGACAGTAGGGAAACTGTAACTCAAACCCCTGGAGGAAGCTTCCAGCACATTCAAATACATACAGAGCAGGGCTTCCTGGAGCCTATAGAATGGTCATGCTTGAACAAGATGCATGGCATGACCAATGAGGAGGATATGTCCCTTCGTGCTTTCTGTCCCACTTGCAGTCACCTACCTGTACAGCATACAGCCTATTCCCATATTCCTACCCGCACAACCAACCATCACATGCACCCCCACAGACACTCACATAGGGAGTCCCTGCCCAATACAGGCTTGCATACCTGTCCATAGGCTGTGGTGACTAAGGGGACACCTCCAAAAGAGGCAGCCTCCCTCCTCTCCTCCAGGGCTCTGCCCAACACCTTTTCTTTCATCTCTTTCTTAAAGGCTCCGTTCACTCAGGATCAGGGTGAACATGGGGGTTAGTAGGAACAGAGAGTTAAGGCTTGTGATAAGTGATATGACCCCTAGAGACATGCAGAACTATAGCTATGAAGGAGGCAGACCTAAGGGAAGACCCCACTTCTCCCACATCTGCAGTCCTGGCAAGACTCTCCTAGATAACTCAAATTTGACTCCTTGGGGAATATCCCTGTGGCCCATCATCTCACACCGAGGCAAAGTTTAGATCAGGTGCTGCAGGTCGCACGCCTGCCTAACAGGACAGAGAGGCCATGTATGGGCTGCCAAGGTCACACAGAGTAAATGTGGTGCCCAGGGGAACATCCCATGAGAAATTGGAATCCTTAGAGGAGGCCTTCGAGCGGTATTGATGAAGCGCTAGCTAGCCTCCAGAGTTAGCAGCCAGGCTCTGTGGGGGAGGAGAGCAGTGTTGTTCTCATCTTCCCTCTGAGTGTCTCGGCGCTCTGTGACACTTGGGAATCACCCTCAGTGCATTGAAATGGACACTCTGGTGCAGGAGTCAACTTGGAGTCAACTATCAAACAGACCTAAGTTTTAGGGCACCAATGCTACCTGGGAGGTACTGACAAGTGCATTGGCTCACCTGTGAGAGCAGAGTGCATCTACACCCCTTCACACACACCCCCCGTTCATAACTGGGCATCCCCAAGAAGCAAACGAAATTCAAATGTCCGGATAACTGGTCTGCAGCTGTCTCTTCTGGATTCCCATGAGGTTCGGGAGCCTGATGCTCAGGCCACCCTCTGTGCCTCACCTTGCCCCGCCTTCCCTCTCTGTAGGCATCTCCTCTTCATCTCTGTTATTCCTCCCTTGCAGACCGTCTCCCTTCTTGCTCACTCACAACCCTCACTGCCCGTTCTCTCTTGTCTCAGTTCCTAGTGGTATGAACTGTTTGCAGAGCTGATTCTCAGAGGACCAGGGGGTGATTGGGCCAGGCATCTCATCTTCCTGAGGCCACACGAGGTCCTAAGTGAATGACATGCCACTCTGTTTGGTGGCTGGTAGAATGACCTGTATGCTGAGGGGTGGAGGAGGGTAGGGGCATGTGAAAAGAAGTCTCCTGTAGATCACACGGAAACTTCTTAGGGCCCACACATCCTGGACCCTGACCAGATGTTTATTCCAGATGCCTTCATTAAAGGCGTCTTCATTAAACATGAGAACCTCCTTTCTGCAAGCTGTCTTCAGGTTCTTTACATTTTGAGATCTTGACTTGGGGTTAATATTGCTGTGATGAAACACTGTGACCAAAAGCGACTTGGGGTGGGTGTTGTTCCACTTACACTTCCAGGTAACAGTCCATCACAGAGAGAAGTCAGGGAAGGAACTCAAGCTGAGCAGGAACCCAGAGGCAGGAGCTGATGGAAGGGCCATGGTGCTGCTTATGGGCTGGCTCCTCAAGATTTGCTCAGCTTGCTTTCTTATAGCACTGCACCCACGACCACAAGCCCAGGGGCTCCACCACCGGTAATGGACTTAGCCCTTACCAATCAATCACTAAGAAAATGCTCCACAGGCTTGCCTACAACCCACTACTTACAACCCCGTAAGTGCCTACTTACGCAGGCACTTTCTCAATGGAAGTTCCCTCCTCTCAGATGACTCTAGCTTGTATTAAGTTGGCATTAAAAACTAGACAGGACTGACATCTGGACAGGATAGAGTCTAAGTTCCTTTGGCCTCTTATGGTCCAGAGCCCAGCTCAGGAGAGGAGACCCAATGTGTTTCTTAGCCATTTTGCTTTCAAAGATAAAGCATCGGACCCCCACACCCACCTTTACTCCCATCCCTGGACATTTCTTTATGTGGCTCCCAACAGTTTCTCTACAATGTTGAGTATCCCAGCTTTAAGCCTTGTCCATGGTCCCTAGTCAAGACCCTCTTTTCCACCCCAGCCCTGTTTGACTAGCTACCACCTATCTTATATTTTTGGTTGTGAGCCTAGCCTTTAACAGCTGAGCCATCTCTTCAGCCTGCTACCACCTATCTTGACCCCGGGATCAAGCCATATGGTGGCTGCCCACACACCCCACCCAGCGACACAGCTATTGGTTAATTCAATTCAAGATAGACTTCTGGTTTGCTTTTGCTGATAGGGCATCCAAAGAGTCTCCCCTCTGAAGGAGCCACAGTTCATCATTGCTACACTGTCCCCACATGAGTTGTCCATTCTTTGGGAGACCACAGATAGTTTATGACTGGCCTCTAACAGAATCACCTGGATTCTCCATTGTGAACTGGATGAATAGAGGCTGTGGGAGGAACATCTGTCCCCAGCCCTGAGGGCCTTCCCTGGACTCCTGGTACTATGGCTCATCTGTAGATGCTGCTTTGCTCACTTGCTTCCTGGGGCCTCTTCTGCAGCATGCCCAAGTAGGTGAGAGCTAAAGGGTGTGTTCTGAAGGGGTCCATAGGCACCGGGAGCCCAGGACAACTGAGGCAATTCACCAGTCTCTATCTGTCCCCACTAAGGAGTCTATGGGCTGTAGCAAAAAGATTGTAAGGGAGTCAATCCAGGGAAGGGTAGTATTGATGCCTCCCAGCACCCAGGAATCAATACTTTTTTTTTTTTTTTTTTTTACAACCCATAGTGTGATTTGAGCCTTGTCTGATGATAGTAAAGATAGGGACTGCATCGGTTTCTTATTTGTAAGAAAGTTTCTCAGAACCATTGTTAGCATGTTTAGTTCTAGAGTAGGTATGTAGATAAATATTCAGACAGAAACTAGGGGTAGAGGAGAGCCAGCAGAAAGACAAGGTCCTAGGAGCATAAACTCCAGTAAACATCCATACCCAGCTGTTAGGAAGGTCAAAGGCAGGTTGCTGTTCTAGAGAGCAGGTTGGTGGTTGTCACTAGGAACTGCCATCATGTAGACATTGTCTACACTGGGCAGACTATGTGGCACCATCAGCCTCAAGTGTGTAAGGCTGTGAAAAGATGGAGTCCCAAGTGGTTCTAGACGGTTGTTGAATTTATCCCCTGAGAGAGTCAGAGGACAATTAGGGGGAAACATTTAAAAACTCAGCAAAAGCATTGTTTTGCCTCTGTCCCACCTTCTGGATATCGGGTTTCTTTGTACAGAGCTGAGGTTGGAGAAGTGTCTCCATATCTTCAGGCTCTCATTTTAGCGTGTGCAAAATGGGGTGGTGGTAGGATCTACTTCCCAAGTGTGGTAGTGAAGACTGATTATCTGCTGCACAGTTGAGCATGCACACAGATATGTACATACACACACACACATGCACGAACGCCGAGCACACACACACACACACACACACACACACACACTCCTGCAAATTCAAGCATCCAACTCTCTCTCCTAATGACATAAAGGTGTGCACACAAACTCGGCCATTGACAATGTCCTCCTCAGATCCCTCTCCCACAGACTCCCAGAGGCATACATAATGCAAATGTAATACACATCATAGCCTCAAAGCTTGCCTTTTCTGCTCTTACAACTTTAGCCATCAGTATTGGCCAGTACTGCACTGAGCACTTCAAAGAAGTCATCCTTATCAGCTGGTGACCTGTATAGGACCTCAGTGAAGGGTCCCAGGGATGCCATTGTATAAACTGACCCTTGCCTGGGGCTCCTGGAAGCTAAGCATAGAGGCAAGCCTTGCCCTCTCTGTCATACCTTGGAGACAGAAAGGAGAAGAATCCATTCCTTCTCTTGGCCACATGTGGTGCTAGCCTAAGTAGTTTCAAACCATACTCTATGAGACCCAGAGAAGTCTCTAGCCATGGGTCCAAGTCCTCAGTTTATTTATGGAGAAACTGAGGTCCATGGATGTATGGGATACCCTCTTGTCCAGCAAATCAGTGGCTCACTTGTCTCTAATCCCAGGCAGGGAAGAGGTCAGATCCTTCAGGCAGCTCCTTAAGCAGGAAGGTCAACAACTCAAAGTGCTTTTAGGAAGTCCCTAAAACTGATCAGATTCACTAGCGTCTCCCTACCAGAGTAAGCAATAAAAGTTGAGGGTCCCCTTTAGTCAGAAGGAAGCTGAGCTGCAAAGAAGGTTCTGAGACCAGACTAGCTGCCTGAAAGAAGCGGAAACAAACTAAGCTGACTGGGAGAGGCTAAGAACAACTGAGGTACCTGGAAGGGACACTCTCCAACCTGTTGAGCTGTAAGCAGGTTGTACACTGTGCGCCGGGTTCCCAGCTTTATGAACTGTGACCGATACTGGCATGGGCTTTGGCGATGCAGCTGTCTTTGAGTCATTTCTGTTCCTGTAAGTAACCCTTCACCCATATTTCTGTAAATAACCCCAATAAAACTTATTGGCTCACCAAGGTGAACTTTGGTGGTATTCACATTTTGGGCTACCTTGGGTTCCCTATCTGGTATGTGCTGCATCTTCCCAGGAAACTGTGGGGCAATTGTGACCAAGGAGGGGTGGGGTGGGATGGGGATAGCAGGTCAGGAGCAAGAGTGAGGTCAGGTCATAGACAAACCCTGAAAATCTCATCTTGAGATTGGCAGGAATAAGGACCACACTCTCCTTGTTCTGGGCCTGCATGCCCTGGGGCACGTAGCCCTATGACCCCACCATCACAACCATTAAGGTAGTCATGCAGCCCGATGGCCAAATGACAAGTTTAACTTCCTCTCTCCCTACAATGACTTTTCCAGCATCACCTGGAATCCTAACTTCATGCAAAGGAAGCATTCCCAGCACCCAGCACGAGTCAATAATGTAATAATCACCCCCCAAACCCCTACCCACTCTCCAAGGTTTATATAGCCCTTCCCACCCCTGAATAAAGAACGCTGAAACGCTGAAAACCTCTCAGAGAAGGCTTCTTCCTCTTCCCATCTCCCCCAACCTCCTGTGAACCCACCCACTCGAACAAGCTTTGTTCCTTTCTAGCCTGGTGCTAGACCGTGCCTGAACACCCCAAAGGCAGGAGCAGAGCTAGGTCCACAGGAAACACTTTGTCTCACGGCAGATGGCCAGGGTTTACTCCTCCCATCTTAGCTCGTGGTCAGCTGCTGTTGTCTTAGGATGAAGTCAGAGCGGATCCCCAGTTCTGCTTCCTGCTCCCTCAACGAAGATGGAGTAGTGAGGCACAAATCCAAGAGCACTGGAGTCAGAAGGTCTCATGTTCTAGATCTGCCACCTAGATCTAGAACCACAGAGGTTCTAGCTCTGAACCTGTGTAAACTCTGCCTCAGAGTCTTGGCCAATATGAGGAAGTGGCTGACCCAGGGCCCATGGAAGGCTGCATTTGGACAGCCAGTGGTGTTTTCTCCCGCTCTGTAGAATTGTTACTGTCCAGGACTCATCTCCCTGCTCAGACCCCAAAGACCGGCAGGTAAAGAAAGCTATTTGACACCTGCCAAACCTCAAGCCATTGAGCCTCGCCAGACAGAGTACCCCAGCCACAGCTGCCCACGTCCAGGAGATGCCGTACAGTGACAAAGGAGGAGCCTCAGCCTCAAAGACTAGTTTTTTCTACACTGTAACATTTCTCACCTGGAGCTCTAGGCCCAGATGGGCATCTGTTACAATCTTTTTCCTTCAGTCTGGATCAGTACATCTGTCTCAGGCGCGGAGGGTACCCTCCCGTCCAAAGCTCATTACCCTCAGAAAACACCTGGGCATACCTGAGTCTGAGAGGGGCATCTGGAAAGACTCTCTTCGGCCTCTCTGCCTCCGAAATCTCCCCACTCTCCAGACCACTTTCCCACTTTTGTCTGTTGTCGTCCTGCCTAACCAGGAACCGAAGAGCATTCCGTTCTATTCCAGAATGCCTGCCAGCCCCTTCCGCTTAGTCAAGAATCGGACAACCGGAGATGAGCTGATCTTGGCCTTTTCAGGGATAAGCACTCAGCCATTGGGTTGGGCAAAGTTCCAGTTTCCTTTAGTTCCACACACTACAGCTCAGGCGGAGCACCTTGCAGGCCTCCCGGGGGCTCCGTGCTGAGAGGCCTGAACCAGTCGGGTAGGCGGGAGTCATCATCGGCCTACCCTTTCGTCTGCCTCCTTCCTGCTCCAGTTTCATCTACCATAGCAGGGCGGCTCTTCATATGGCTGCCATGTTCTTGAGGTGTGACTCCCACCCCCTATCGGCCGCGGAAATCCCACCCACCCTCCGTCCAAGCCCAGCCTCCAGGAAGCCTCCCTCAACTGCACACTGCGCCAAGTGTCTCCTGTGGCGGCCCCCGGGTCCTCCCGGAGACTCGCAGCCAGTCACGGTAAGAGACTAGTCTGTCGCCGCCGTCGACCCCTGTGTGTCCTCCAGTCTTTCCCTCACCCGGGCTCGGACCGTCCATTTGTCACCAGGGCATGGGCCTCCGAGGGCTCCTCCCAGCGCGGGCCCGAGCTTCATGCACCCAGCTGCACAGATCCCGCCATTCTCGAAGGGGGGCCTCGTGCAGGGCTGTCTGGGCCTGCAGCTGGCGGTCTGGTGCAAGGGGACAGGGATAGGAGCGCTCTATGTGGGTCTGGGGGTGCCCTGCATGGGGAGGAGGGTGGGCAAAGCAGCCATTAGAAGTCCTCTTCCGCTGCTCCTGCCGCCTCCTTGTGGAGCAACTCTCCTGGCCGCTTCCAGCAAAGCGGGAAACAAATCGTTGCCATGTCACCATCGTGAGGCCACCGGGTCCCCTCGGCCACACGAAGGCTCTTTCTCTGCTCAGAACCTGAGGAGAAGCCCTCCGCCAACTGCCTCAGATCCAGGACCCCAGAGCAGCTGGGGCTGAGGGAAAAATGTTCCCGGCGTCTCCTAAGGGAGCCTGAAGAGATGGCGGAGACCAGAGGGCTGCAGGAGTGTCAGAGGGGAGCGCACCCATTAGCCCACCGTGGCTTCTTTAAAGAGGGCTAGCAGTCTAGTGATGAACCAGCTCCCAGTCAGAGGAGCTCACAAGAGCTGTGGTGAGGCATGTCGCCTCAGGACCCTGACAGTGACAATTTAAGGCTTAGCTCAAAGCTCCCTAGGAAGAAAACGGAGAATTCTGGACAGAAATTGGACTGTAGGATTTGGGATGCAAGTGTTCAGTCTCGGGCTGGGTAAGGACAGCGCCTTGTGTGAGAGGCGACCGCCATCATCATGCTTGTCTGAAAGGAGACCGGTTAAGGCTTGGAGAGTTGGAAGTTCTCAGTGACATCAAAGGACCAGATGAATATGGAGGAGATGAATAGTGAGAAGTGACCTGGCCCATTGTCGTTCCTTCCTCTGGAAGGACCCTCCTGTACACTGCTTAGAGCAAAAATCACCTCTCTTTTGCTTCTCCCCCACCTCCCCATTCTGTGACCTCAGTGTACTCTTTACCGCCCTCTGCCCTCTGGACTTGGAACTGCAGGTGTTAGCACTGTATAAGGAAGACAGGAAGTGTTTGGTATCTGTGGATATTATCGTTTATCCGTTTTCATCAACAAATGTCTAGGTGACTCTCTCTGGGGCACTTTGTTGGAAGAGAAGCTCCTGGAGTGGAGGACGGACAAGGGATAGGGGTCAATGCTCTGAGCATAGCTCTCTAGTGAACTACCTAGGAACTGCAAGGGCCTTGTGGATGGAAATTAGATTTGAGCTGCTCCACACTTGTCCACCACAGAGCACAGCCTCAAAGGTCAGCAGGCCAATGCTCTTCTTGGTTCTGGTACCACCTAGATGTTGATCCACCAGCTGGGGTATACCTTTGCCTCCTCATACCTTATGTATTCCCTGGGGAAGGGGATATCTACAGCTGACTGGCCTTCCTAGGGTCATAAAGGTAAGAAACCACAGGCCCAACTACCTGGAGTACACTGGATGGAGAGGAAGAAGGCTCATGATACTAGGACTTTCAGACCTTTAACTCCTTATTGCTTTTTTTTTTCCTTGAAAAAATAGCAACACAAATAACAACACAAAATCCACCATTTTAACTCTATAAGATGTACAATTCAGTGACATCACAGCATTGAGCAACTACCACCATTTTCCAGTTTTAGAATGTTTTTGTCACTACATGTTGCCTACCAGCTTGGACCTCAGCTTCCCCATCTGAAAATGGAGCTAATAATAAACAGCCCTCCTAAGACCGGAGGAGATGTAATCAAACTTGTGTTTCTGTAGCAGGGATTGGCTTGCTTTTCAGTAGATAAGGAGGGAAGAGGCTAAGACCCCGAGATCGGTGAAAGCAGAGTGGTGCCAGATGGCAAGTAAATCAATGTTCATTTGGGGCTCAGTGATCCTCAGGGGCCTCAGAGAGACAGAGGCTAGTGTTGGGGAGGTCCTCTGTGGTCATCAAGTGCAGCCCTGAGGCGAAGATTTCTACACAGGGCAGTCTAGATCATGATGTTCTGTCAACTGTCCAAGCCCTCTCTTATAGCTACCTTGTGGGGAAGCTTATGTGTCAGGAAGCTGAGGCTCCGGAAGGAGCTGAACCTGCTTACAATCACAAACCTGGAAGTGCTGGAGGTAGGGCTGATCTTCACCCAGCAGACGTGGAAGAAGAGGAGGAGAAAGAACTAGGGGCATTTGGCTCCAGCAACCTGGACAGGGTGACTTGTGTGCACTTGAGCTAAATGATGGATTGCTAAGAACTGAGCTGGCAGTAGCTGAGATCATATAGGAGTGGGGAACTGGGGGGTTAGAATACTGAACTGGGACATCTGAACAGAGAACAAGGGGGAGCAGTGCAAACACACACACACACACACACACACACACACACACACCCCAAACCATATATACAGAATGTATAAGGAACTCTTATAGCTCAATAAAGCTTCTTCAAATATTTTAAAAAGTATATGAGGGGGAAGGGAGGACTGAAGAGATGGCTCAGTAGTTAAAAGCACTGGCTGATCTCTTCCTGAGGACTTAGGTTTGATTCCCATCATCCACATAGAGGCTTACAACCATCTAATAACTCAGAAGATCTAATGCCCTCTTCTGGCCTGGGGATACTGCAAACATGTGGTACACAGGCACATATGCAGCCAAAATACCCAAACATTGTTAAAAATAATTCATGGGGCAAGAACTAGACTACCGCTCCAGTGGAAATGTCTCAACAAGGTAAAGCTTTTCTCTTGATCAAGATGGTGTGTTTGGAAGAGCAAGAACCTTAAGACAGTAAGCACATTTGATTTTTATTCTAATGCAGAAGTGACTGTGTCTTTTCCCTATTGGCTAAGGTCTGATCTCACAGTACTGTGAGATTGGCTAGTAGCAGGGTCGTTGCGTAAACAAAGGTTTTTACCTGGTTTAGTTGGGAGTGGGAGGGAGATCAAAACATTGGCGTAAAGGTCTTAGAAGGTAGTGGAGATGAACCTTGAATTCCAATACTCAGTAGGCAGAGGCCAATGGATCTCTGAGTTCAAAGCCAGCTTGGTCTATTTAGGGAGTTCTGGACCAACCAAGGCTACACAGGGAGACCTTTTCTCACAGTTGAGAATCATTCAAATGTCTTTCAATAAGAAATATAACTATAGCCAGGTGTGGGGGCACACATCTTTAATCCTAGCACTCAGTCAACAGAGGCAAGTGGATCTCTTGAGTTCAAGGTCCAGGCCAACCAAGTGAGACCCTGTCTCAAAGAAACAAAACAAGCTGAAAAAGATTTGAATTCCTTGTCCTAAACACAAGTTTTGTGGTATTTGATAGAAAATGACTCATATTTAATACTTCTTACATTAAAAATAGCCATCTGGGCTTGAATTTATATTCTGATTTTAGACAAGAATCTGTGGGATTCTATCCAGACTCCCTCATTGATTCTTATGGCTCTAAATTAGGGACAAAGCCCAGGCCCTGTGTCCTCACTGTATATTCCCTGTGAGAATCAATAAAGAGGTAGTCACGAAAAGATGGATTGTGTCAGGACAGGGATTTATATTACTTCCTTACATAAAGGTTGTTACACAGTAGGCTGTGATAAACAGTTAACCACTTCACAAGAAACCCAGTGACCCCTTTGAGAAGTTCTTTCCTCCAAGGGCTGCATTGACCACAGGCACTGTCTCCCCTTTTATATAGGAGTTCATCAAGGATGTAGGCTTGGCTTTGGCTTGGTCTCCCCGTGGCCCAGACTTGGCTCAGCACGTGGGAGTATCAATACATCTGTTTGATATACAAGAAACCAGGGAACATCATTCCTAGATAAGGGACAAGCAGGAGCCAAAGCCCGAGGGTGAGGATGTGATGCTTAGAAAACTGTGGGTTGGGTATGGCAGAAACAGGGAGCAAATAGGAAGAATCTTAAGCACCAGGCTTCAGAAGTCTTGGGGACAAGAAGAGGAGGGAGAGGAAAGGACAGGATTTTGGAGATGGGAGATGAAAGATTTCTAAGCAGCAGCCATTGCAAGATTTTTGCTTCAAAAGAGGAAAGTTAAGGGATGGGAAGGAAACCAGAGGAGAGAGTTTGGTAAGGTGAGAGGACAGGCATGGGGCAGAGAGGGCAGGAGAGTAGGAGTGTTCAGACTCACCGGCCACTATCCTTCTGTGGGGAGGAACTAAGGGCAGAAGGGTTGTGTAGAGCTTCTCCTACATGGCACACTAGCCAACAGCAGCAGCACCAAGGGCACCTTATATCAGTATGCTCACGCCACATCACCCCTATCACCATCACTACCACCACATCGACGAAACTACCACAATAACATGATCACTATCATTCGACGAAACTACCACAATAACATGATCACTATCATTAATTACCACTAGTTTTGCAATCATTAGTACCACTGCTACCATAGTCACATCATCATCATCTACAATCACCACTGCATCACCATTTACAACTGCCACTTCTGCCACATTACCATCACCTTCCCTGTCACCAACCCCATCTCTTATCACTACTCCCATCCTGACATCACCAATCTCCATCATCCCCAGCTCAACAACCCCCATCATCCCCATCATCACTATTGTTCCAGCCAACACAACCATTTCTCCTAAGCCCCAATCTTCATCACCAAGCATCCAGGGAGAAGTACAGATTCTCAGCTCCAGATCTCTTGCATCAGAATTTCTGGGACATGGGAGATCAAGCCCTCCAGAGGACTCTGAAGGATGCCCAAGTTTAAGACTCTCCAGTCAAGTCAGCCACAGAAATGTGAAGCTTCTCTAGTGGTTAACCTCAGAAACTCTGGTAAAAGATAACCGGCATAAAGCCCAAGCAGGGAGAAGCAGAGGGGATGGCCCCCTCCTTTCGTGGACTTCCTGATATTGGCTTGCTGAAGATCTGCCCTAGGAGCAAAGGGAATTCACCTAGGGGGGGCAGCAAGTGCCTTTTGACCCAATGCTGGCTCTTAAAGGTCAGCTGAAACCCAGAGGCTTATGCCCCTGAAGTTTCTCACTCTATCTGCTGTACATGTGTGGAGAGATCCCAGCCTCATTCTCCACCCAAAGACACAAGAGCTCAGTACAAGTGTGGCCATACCCTGATATTGACCAGCCATTCAGAATCCAGCACTTGACTGGGTTCTCACCCAGGGCTTCAGTATTTGTTAGATCAGTATTTGCCACAAGTGCTGGGCAGCCCATCACCCTGCCTCCTGGGCGTGGAAGGGTAGATCCAGGCCTTTACTCTCCCACTTTCAACCTCTAGGCTTTGACCTGCCTTCTGAGGTGAGTTCTCCGCTGGAGAGTATTTTGAGTGCAGGATTGCTCGATCTTGGAGAGAAGAGAGGGGAATCCATGACTTGGCTCCTTCAAAAGCCGTGTCTTATCTTTATGGTGAAAGCCTAGTTACTTTGAAGTCAGAACCCCTGGTTAAGGAGTCTCATTGGCTTTAAGCTTTACTCAACTTCCATAAGAGGACTTGCAAACGGCTCCACTTATTAGGGATCCTTAAGGTGTAGGCGGCCTGAACCACTCTGCTCAATCTCACCAGGGCTAAAACTAGCTGTGCCCTACTCACCCCATGTCTCTAGTTAAAGGAAACCCGATGCCTCTCAGAGAAAATATACTAACTGAACAAACGACATAACCAAGAAGCATGAGGACGGTG
Source organism: Mastomys coucha (assembly GCF_008632895.1). Classification (NCBI taxonomy): domain Eukaryota; kingdom Metazoa; phylum Chordata; class Mammalia; order Rodentia; family Muridae; genus Mastomys; species Mastomys coucha. The sequence goes on from NW_022196905.1 coordinate 248,244,846, forward strand.
ATTTGGAGAATATGAAAAGTTATTTGGCCCTGGATCAACAGTTCTGAACATGGCCCGAAGCATTCCCCAGGAAGAAAAAGCAATATCAGGTCTTGTTGTGACTAATTCCTCCTCCCACTCCTTGCTCCTATTTTCCAATTTCTATATTGGAAACACAGCTATTCTTCCTAATCTCTTGTACATATGTGAATGTTTATGAAAATAAATTCTAATTTCCATCCTTTTTTGCACAAAGTTAATAATATTTTGAACATTGTTCTGAGCTCTGTAAACCGCCCCCTCTAATATTACACCATGTCAATGAATATGTCCTTGTATTTGTTTTTTTGTTTTTTTTTTTAAAACTACTGTGTACTATTCCACGGTGGGGATGGGCTAGAGCTTGCATCCCCAGTCTTCACCAGTGCTGTTTGGGGTTTGCTCCAACTTATACGTATACCATTTTGTATATATCCAACTGTGTGTACAGGATAGCTTTGTGAAGGTGGGAGGTAGGAAAATGAACCAGAGGGAACACAGTGTGAGGCTGTTCTGTGCTTTAGCCACTTGGCCTGGGACCTGGGGCTCACTTGCTCTACACTTCTCTTTTTAAATCTGTGAAGTGTGCCCTGGCACTCGGGAGGCTGAGGCAGGAGGATAGCCAGAAGTTTGAGTCCACCCTTGGCGACAGGATGAGATCTTGTCTCAAAACAATATCTATAAAAGGTTCAGAAAGGCTAGGGGTTTAGCTCAGTGATAGAATGATTCCCTAGCATGTGTGGGGAAGGCCTTGGGTTTGATCGGCAGCACTCCTAGACCAACAATCAACCAACCTTAAGCATAAAGCATATGGTGGCAAGGACCAAATGATATCTTCTATATGAAACATTTAGTTTAGGGCCACATATACAGCTAACCCTTGGCAGGCTGCTGGGTTTCTGTTAAAGTCCTGCTAGAGTCTATTATGAGAGACATGGATTGAGCCCGACTGTCAAAACCATTGTTCTGAATGGAAGATTCCCTTTCCATGGCTACCTATGTCCCCAAGGTTTTTGTTAGGTTCTCAACAGAAAACATGGAGTTTCCCCAGGGACATTTCTAGGGTTAGCTGTTGGGTATGTTGGAGTGGAATCTTTCTAAACAGGGCACTGGCTTGTCATAAATTCCCTGATTCTCCTGAACAGGCTGCAGTTAGGTGCACTGCCTTTCATGTATCATTTACTATTAGCCTTTCTACAATGCTCCACAGCCTGCAGGGGTGACTCCATTCTTATCTTAGAACTATCTCAGGGTATAGCAAATGTCAGTTGCTGACAGGTCAAGTCTTCAGCATCTACACCCTCTTCTCACCAGACAGAGTCTTATATTTGAGTGCCTGGTCCCAAGTTCCTCCATGCTGTCCCTTTTAGTGGGTGGGACACCCCATGGCCTGCATGTGCTTTTCCTGTTGCCTCAGGGTTCGGGAACATTGGGGATGAGCCACATTTGAAATGAGTATGTTCAAATTAAAGGGCAAGCTTGCTTTTGTCTATGCAGAAACACAGTCTGTTTCTGCAAAAGTAAGTTGACAGTCAAACTTTGGAGGCTTTACAGTTAAAAGAGGTGTTCTCAGAACATTCTGAACAGATTTTGGGCAATATACTTGATTTTTTTTCTGCCTCTGTTCTGTGTGTGTGTGTGTGTGTGTGTGCGCGCGCATGCACGTTCCTCTGTGTGGATATGTGTGGGCTCCTGTGTATGCATGTGTGTGGGGGCCAGAGGTTGATGTTAGCTGTCTTCCTCAACCATACTCCACCTTTTTTTTGAAATTGCTTTTTGGGGTGAATGTATGTGTATGTGGATATGAATGTGAGCGTATACATGCCACAGGGCACATGGGGAGACCAGAGGGCAGCTTTTTTAGTAGCTGCTTCTCTTCTCCTGCCTTATTTTGAGGCAGGGTTTCTCTGTGTCTGTTGCTGAGCTGCACGCTCCAGGGCAGCTGGTCTCCAGGCTTCTGAATAATTCTGTTCCCACTTCCCACCTTGTTGTACACGTGCTGAGATTATAGCTGTGTGCTGCCACATCTGAATTTTTACACAAGCTTGAGGATTGAAGACATGCCCTTGGGCTAGTGGAGGCCTCTCCCTGGCCCCTTGCCTTATCCTTATTTATTTTGAGGCAGGGTCTCTCATTAAACCCGGAGCTTAGTAATTCAGAGTGGCTGACCACCAAGCCTCAGGGATCCTTGTCTCCACCTTCCCAGCACTAGGATGACAGATACCTGCTTGGCTCTTCACATGGCCACCTGGGAATCTGCACTCAGATTCTCATGCTTGTGCAGCAAGCGTTCACCAACAGAGCTCTTTTCCCAGCCCCTTTCTGTTCTCTTCCATAGTACAGCATGACTTGGGAACCCAGGATCTGTTTGCTGGGTCCCTAGAGCCAGATGGTTCATTAACTTGATTGACCCAAGAACATGAGTGAAGAGAAAAAGGACTCATTCAGGACCCTCAGAATTTATGATGAAACAGAGGAGATAAAGAAGATGCCAGAAAGCTCTGGTGTTTTTTCTCATCATGGGCAACAAGAGCAACACCAAGTGGACGGTGCACAGGGAATGCTCCAGCTGCCCCCATGTCCCTCAATACAGCGTGACCCTGTTTGTCAGGAGATGCACAGTGTGACCCAGCAGCAGTGGGATCCTCAGGCCCAGGAAGCATCTGGGCTCCAGCCCATGTGGTTTTCAGAGGCAGAACCAGAAGGAGGAACCAACTCAAGGTAAGGCTGCAGTGAGCAAGGCCGGAGAGTCTTGTCAGATGAACTGTCCTGGGCAGAGAGGGCCCAGCACCAAGTTCTGTACCTCACACCATCTTCCCTGTCTTCCTTCCCTGTCATAGCTTCCAACCAGGAGACACGACTGGTAAGTTCTGGCTGTGACAGTGTGGGTGGGGAGGGGGAGTGGCCCAAGATGGATCCAAGATGGCGGATGAGGTACCTGGTTTGGTGTTACGAGAGTTTGTGCCTCTCAGCTGCTGTGATATCCTGTCCATGAGAGGTGGGTGTGGGTGTTTCTCTGCAGGCCAGTTCTCTTCTTCATCCTTGCCCAACAGAGAAGTCTGGTCATTCCTCAAAGCCATTGTAAGTATCTTAATATTATGTTTTCAATACCCAGGCATCGTCCTTCTTTCCTACCCACCCTCTAATGGAGAAGTGGTGTGTTTGTACACCTCTCTTCCCTTTCCCTTAGGTAGGGTGGCCTGGGATGCCACCTTCTTAACAAATTTGTCCTTCTTCTTCCATTGTTCTGATAAGTAGGTCCTATAACCCACAGGATAACTTCTATAGGAGATGTGATTTGGGAGGAGGGGTGTCCCTGAGCCAAACTCTTATGAAAAAGCTTAGGAATTTGGGGATGAGGGGCAGAGCAGGATTCCCCCTTGGTGGACCAGTCCTGTCCTCTCTCCAGCCTTCCATTCCAGATGAGGCAGTGGTCAAGCGGAAGTCCCCACGTGGTTCCTGGAGGGTTGGCACTCTCCGCCATGGGAAGCGAGTCAACGCCATTGCCATCAGCAGTGCTCCCCGACATGTGTACACATGTGGCACTGGCTACATCAGGGTGTGGGATGAAGATGCGCTGCATGCCTCAGACAGGGCACCTAAGGCCCAGCTGGACTTTCAGGTGAGGGGCTTCTTCAGGTTTAGAGAAGTTAGCCAGGGCCTCTGTCCCCAGCACTGCTGAGTGTACTGACAGCATGTGCTCTTCCCCCAGGACCCTCGGAATCGTGTCCTTACATGCAAGCTGTTCCCGGATGAGCAGAGTCTCATCACAGGAGGAATGGCCAGGGCTCTAACTCTCTGGGACTTGGCACCCACCCCCCAGATCAGGGCTCAGATGGCTTCCACGGGCTCCATATGCTACTCCTTGGCCCTTTCCTCTGATGCTCACATCTGCTTGGCTTCTTTCAAAGGATTTGTGGAGATTTGGGATGTGCAGAACCAAATTTTGATCAGGTAATACTTCTCTCCAGAGTCACTCAGGTCTCTCTTGAGAAAGGCTTGAACAAGAGGCCCCACTTTCCCTTCTTGGCAGTAGGGCTATGCCAAGCAGCCTGGAAGGTGCATCTAGGGGCTTCCTAACTCTGTGACTTCTGGATTGGGGGGGGCAAACATTTCTGAAGACCTCCAAGTCATTTTTCCACCAGGAAACATGAAGTCCCTCCCTATGGGTCCCGGTGTGTGGACATCACAGGCTTTAAGTTCTGGACAGGTGGGGAAGACACCACCCTATATTCCTGGGACCTGAGGAGCTACCAGAAGCTGCAGCAACACAACTTATGCCATGAGGTGCCTCCTTGGTTGCCTTCAGGACCTAGTTCAACCCCAGGGTGGGGGCTTGGATATGGGCAAGGGTTGGTGAGTGTGAATTTGAGGCTGGGTCTTGAGTTGTGGCACTGGCAATCTTGAATGCTGACCCAAATCTTCCACAGATCCTTAGCATCACCCATGATCCCAGTGAGGAATGGGTGCTAGCCGGCTTGAAGATGAGCGACATTGTCATCCTGCATGCTCACCGGGAGGAGAAGTATAAAGCTGTTGTCCAAAGATACACACAACATCACAACCTCAAGTTCGCCTCTTGCGGTGAGTTAGCAGCCAGGGGTTCCTCGTTCACCCCCTTCCCTTTCCTTGTGCCTTCCTCACAGGGGCTTCTCATACAGAGTGAAGCAGGAAGGTACAGGGAGACAGATGTTTCAGTAGTTCCATCTCATGGGCCTCTTGTTCAGTAATAACTCACCATGTCCTGGGTATGGAAGGAGGGTGGCAGCAGATGAAGGGGTGGCTTGGGCCATGTGTCTGAATTTCATAAGGCAGGGAAACTGAGGCAGAGAAGATAGTTGTTCTCCCCCTAGTCTATTTTAGGACAGCTGGAATTAGAACAAGAGGCTCAGTCTATGAGCCCCGCCCCCATTCTTTCCCTCGCCAGGGACCTATTTTATGGCCACGCTGGATGAGATGATTCACTGCTTAGCCGCACCCTCTCTAAGAAGGTTGTTCCAGGTACAGTAGTGGGGAGTTGGGGGGGGAATGAGGGTGTATGCATTGAAATGCTCAGAGCTTGTGGCTCCAGATCTCTACTTGATGGGTCCCAGAAAGAACTAGAAAATACCACTAAGATGGCCTTGTGTAGTGGAAGGGGCTGAGGACGGATCCTGTGAACCCATGGTCTTCACTTTGAGCTTTGTCCATGACACAGTGAAGCCTTGGGCCTACATAAACCTTGGACCATGAAGTCTGGCTCATGTCTGGCTCAGGCCCCACCCCTCTGTGATGTCCTCTCTTTCTAGGCAGAGGAGTGCTATGACATTTTGTGCTGTGACGTGTCCTCTGATAATCGGTATCTGGTCACGGGTTCCAAGGAGAGTGCCACGGTATATCAGCTCTTATACTGAAGGTTGTGGGCTATGGTCTTGCCAGTGAAGAACCGCAGAGATCAGACCACGTGAGCTCACAGTACTGGACATCTTCCATGACCTGTCTCCCTCTACTTGAGCCTTGAGGGCTGGCTGGCTGCACTCCCAGGCTTTGCTTATACAGCTTGGGGACTTTTCTTTTTGTTTCATCCCCTATCACTGATTTCTGTGCTTGGTGGGTAACTTTATGAGATGTGGCTTTGGAATTAATAAAACAGAATACCGTTCGTGTGTTTCAGATAATGAAGCTATAGCAAGGCCTTATTTCTGGTTTTAGAAAGCAGGGGCACACCAGTCTTCCAGGGTGAGGCCTGTTAGTCAGTTTTATGCTGCTGTGATAGAATACCCTGACAAAAAAGCAACTTTAGAGAAGAAAGGGTTTATTTCTGGATTACAGTTTTGGAGCGGTCTCTCATGACAAGGAAGTCATGGTGGCAGAAGCGTGGGGCCAGATGGGTGCTGGGAAGCTGAGTGATCTCATTTGGGGATCCATCTCATGGTGGGGATGGTGATGATGATGATGATGATGATGATGTGTGTGTGTGTATGTGTGTGTGTGTGTGTGTGTGTGTGTGTGTGAGAGAGAGAGAGAGAGAGAGAGAGAGAGAGAGAGAGAGAGAGAGAGAAACCAGTGGTATCTTTCTCCTGTCCTTCTATAGTGGGTGGGACTGAGGATTGATTCTATGAACCCATGGTCTTCATTTTGAGCTTTGTCCATGACACAATGAAGCCCTGAGTCTCCATAAACCTTGGACCTTTTCCAACACATGTCTGACTGCATGCTGCCATGCTTCCTGCTGTGACGATAATGGATTAAACCTCTGAAACTGTAAACTAGCCTCTATCAAATGTTTTCCTTTAAAGAGTTGCTGTGGTCATGGTGTCTCTTCACAGCAGTAAACCCCACCCCCACCCCAACTAAGATACCATGAAAGACAAATAGACTTGTATTTTCACTTCATTAATGCTGAAGTCTATATGTTACTATAGCTCTGGAAAGAGCATGCATTTACTTAAAAGGCCAAGAGTTAAATATTTTAGGCCTTATTTAGTTGATGTTGCAACTCTTTAGTCTTGCTTCTGTGGCATGCAGGCAGCCACTAATAAGTAGATAAACAAATGAGTATGAATTTCATCAATGAAACTTTATAGATAAAAAGCAGGAAACTGATTGGCCTTCTGGGTATAGTTCGTCAACCCCTATCAATACTCTTTTAAGTAATATGGCAATTTAAAAAATCTATTAAAAAGGTATTGAATTAGCTTGTGTGGTGGAGCCTGCTTTTAATCCCAGCACTTGGGAGGCAGAGGCAGGCAAATCTCTAAGTTCAAGACCAGCCTAGTTTACAGAGCAAGTTCTAGGGCAACTGGTGCAACACAGAGAAACCCTGTCTCAGAAAAAAAACCTACACATGTTAAACACACACACACACACACACACACACACACACACACGGCAGGGGCAGGCAAGAGGTTGCCAGTGAAGCTATTCATCGAGTCTGTAGGATCACATAGGCTTTAAAACACGTTAGTGTTTATCAAAGATGAATGAATAAGCCAACTGTGGCATAACCACACAGGGACACACAATGTTGCTTTAAACTGGAAGAGAATTCTTACACATACTATAGTCTGGATGAATTTCCAGACAGCCATAAAAGGATAAGTACTGCACTATTCCATTCATGAGGCCTTTAGAGTTGTTGATTCATAGAGACAGAAACTAGAATGGTCATCATCTGAGGCTAAGGAGAGGTATTAGGGGGCCTACTTGTTGAATGAGTACAGCTGTTCAGAGTTTCTGTTTGTTTTGAGACAGGGTTTTATGCAGCCCAGGCTGGCCTTGAACTTATCAAGACAGTGTATAACATTTTGGAGATAAACCACATTTCAAAGTGGCTGCATAATCTTACCATCCCACCAGCAATGAATGTAGATTCCATTTTCTCCACATGTTCATCCAAACTTTGTTACTATGCCTTGTGGAGGAGGCTTGAATTCCTGGTCCTCCAGCCTCAACCTCCTGTGTGCTGAGTTTACGGGCAGCACCGTCATACCTGGCCTCAAATGTTCAGTTTTGCAATGTGAAAACCTGGAATTGCATAGTGCTGACAGTTAGACACCACCACATGCATGCATGTCCCAGGTAGCTGAATGGGACAAGAAACTCTTCCTTAGTAGCCTTTGTTGGGGATTTTGTCCCAGCAGTGAAAAGAGTAACTAATATATATGGAGAAGGAATCTTGGACACTGTTTGGTAACAGTGACTAGGTTTTGCTGTTGTTTTGCATTCCCCTGCAGAATTGTGGCTTCTTTGTTCGATACCTGGGGAACAAGACTTGTATCATTAAAGATCTGGTATCAGCATGCATCAATCCTGGGTATGGGCAATGACTCTGAGGGTATAGGCACATCTTCCACACTGTTTTCTTTCTTTATTTTTTTTTTAAAGATTTATTTATTTGTTATATGTAAGTACACTGTAGCTGTCTTCAGGCACACCAGAAGAGGTCGTCAGATCTCATTATGGATGGTTGTGAGCCACCATGTGGTTGCTGGGATTTGAACTCAGGACCTTTGGGATAGCAGTAAGTGCTCTTACCCACTGAGCCATCTCTCCAGCCCCGCACACTGTTTTCTTATGAAATGGTTTTCTTTCCCTTTTTAAAAAAAGCAACAAAGGCTGGAGACATGGCTCAGAGGTTCAGAGCACTGACTGCTTGCTCTTCCAGGGGACCTGGGTTTCCAGCACTCACATGGTGGCTCACAACCACCTGTAACTACAGGTTTAGGGGACCTGACGCTCTCCTCTAGCTGCTTTAGGCACTGCATGCAGGTGGTGCTGTTACATGCATGCAAAAACACAACACACAACATACAGATAAGGAAATCTTGAAAAGAAAGAAAACCCCTCTCATTTGGAAATTCACACATACAACTCATCCCGGGTCATGAACAGTTCAGTTTTTAGCATGTTTATGCTGTTAGCTTTCAGTGTTGTGACAAAGTGCCAAGAAAACTTGAGAGAAGAAAGGTTTTGGATCACAGTTTCAGTCCCTACTCAGCTGCCTCCATTGCTTTGGGCCTGAAGTGAGGCAGAACATCATGTAGGGAAGAAGAGACAGGCTTTCACCTCATGGCCTCTGGCGGTGAAATCTAGCAATAGCATGGATGGGCTGGGAACAGGATGCTCCTTCCAGGTTACCTTTGTTCACCCTGCCCCAACTTACGTTCTTCATACTGATATTATTGATTTGCCTATTTACATATGTATGTGTGTGCAAGCACACATCAGAGTACACACACACACACACACACACACACACACACACACACGGACACGGACACGCATGCACACGTGCGCGTGCACACACACATGCACACACACACACACACACACACACACACACACACACACACACACACTGCACCCTTTCAAGCCAGATAATTCCAGTGATGACCAATTGCTCCAGGCAAGGAAGGAAAACTTCCTTTCATGAGACAAGAGGAACACGGACACTTAGATGGTCTGTGCCATGAGGAGAGAACAAATCAACATCATTATTTATAAATGTCAGTGCAAAACACCAATTAAAAGCATTGGCATGGGATAGAATATGTACTATCAAACAGACTCTAATCTTGTATAAAGACAAGATACTGTGACCAAGTGGACGATTATAGGAGGTGATGTTGGATCAGTATTTGTCCATAGGAATAGGTTGTTTGCACTGAAATTAGGCACCTGTTCATGACTTTAAAACATTAAAGAATGTAGGAATTAATACTTTCCTAATGAATACAACATATGATATGCACAATCTGTTCATCTAGTCTTAAACTTATTATTTTAGTAAGGGAAATGTTACAGCCATAAGACACTTCTAGTAGTATCAGGAACAAAAATCAGCATGCTGTATTAGTTACTTTTTATTGTTGTGATAAAACACTATGACCAGAAGTGACTTACAGAAGAAAAAAGGGAGAGACTGCAACCTTCGAGAGGCATGGCAGCTGGCAACTGGAGTGAGAAGCTGAGAGAACACATCTTCAACTGTAATCAAAGTAGAGAAGGCAAACTGGAAGCAAGGTGAGACAATAAACTCTCAAAGTTCATGCCCTGGTGATGTACTTCTTCCAGAAGGGCTGCACCTCCTAAGGTTTCATAACCTCCCCCAAAGGACCACCAACTAGGAACTAAGTGTTCCAAGACATGAGCTTTTGGGTAATGTAAACATGACCCTACAGGGGATATTTCTCATTCAAAGCCCACACACGCTTACTAATAGAATAGTATCATTGCTAGCCAATGTAATCACACTAGAAAAGTCAGTGTCTTAAGAATGGTTATGAATTCTTCCCATTAGCAGGTGATGTGGTGGTATTCCTAGAATTCTTGATACTCCAAAGTACTGCCACAATGGTTGAGGTTGAGCCTGTCTGTCTGTCTGTCTCTCACTCTCACTCTTTCATACCCTTTATAAATACAAATAGCATTGGGGTGGTATGAATGAAAATGGCCCTTATAGACTCATAGTGAGTGGCATTATTGGAGATGTGGCATTGTTGGAGTAGCAGGTATGGCCTTGTTGGAGGAAGTGTGTCCCTGGGAGGCTTTGAGCTCAAACCAGATCTCATGGTTCACTCTCTCTTCTTGTTGCTTGCAGATTAAGATGTAGAGTTCTCAGCTACCTCTCCAGCACCACGTCTGCCTGTGTGCTATTGTGCTTCCCATTGTGACAATGAGAGACTGAACCTCTGAACTGTAAGCAAACACCAATTAAATGTCTCCTTAGAAGAGTTTCTGTGGCCACGGTATCTCTTTCCAGCAATAGGAACCCTCGCTAAGGCAAGCATAGACTGGTAAAGGGCAAAGAGGAAGCCTTGGGTAGAAGAACCACAGAGAAGGTTAAGGACTTAGGGAAGAGGGAAATCACCTGTCATTTCAGCTATTTAGTAGGCTGAAGCATGGGGATTGTAAATTCAAGGCCTTTTGGAGCCATACAGACTGAATATAAGGCCTTCCTGAACAACTTAGATAGAACTTCTTTTGATTGTTTGGAGAAACAATCAAAAAAGAACAACACATAAACCACAACCACACCAACAACAACAATCACACCAACAATCCCCAAACCAAAAAAAGGACTGAGTGTGAATCACCCAGTGGGGAGTGGGGAGCTTGCCAAGAATACACAAGGCTCTGAGTTTAATTCCCAGGATAGAATGGAAAAATAAATCTAAAATGGAAAAAAAAATTATAGCACTTTTGGGGAGACAGAAGCAGGCTGAGGTGAGGTCAATATCATGAAGATGACAATTCTTGCCAAGTAGATATATAAATTTAATGCACTGTGAAAACATCGACAAGCTTTGCTTTGTGGAGTTGCTAAAATGCTTTGGGGAAAAAAAAAAGTGTGTCAGAACAGTCAGGGGAGAGCCAAGATAAAAAGAGAAGCTAACCCTGCCAGACATTAAGGATGATTAAAATGCAGGTGAGCTCCAGAACATGGGAAGACATTGATGGGTCTGTTGGTTAGTTTTTACCAACTGGACACAAACTAGGATCACCTGAAAGATGCAGCGTCAATTGAAGAACTGCCTCACTCAGACTGTACGCATTTTCTTGTTTAATGATTGATATGAACGGCCCAGCTCACTGTGGGAGGTGCAGCTGTTAGGCAGGTGGTCCTGGGCTTTATAAGAAGGAAAGCTAAGCAAGCCATGGCAGGTAAGCTAGTGAGCAGCACTCCTCTGTGGCCTCTGCCTTCAGTTTTTGCCTTGGCTTCTTTTGGTTATAGTAAGCTTAAATAAAGAGTAGAGGAACCCTTGGGTAGAAGAGCCACAGAGAGGGTCAAGCCATTAGGGAAGAATGAAATCGCTGAACCTGTAATTTCAGCTCTTTAGCAGGCTGAGGCAGGAGGATTATGAATAAGGCCTGTATGAGCCATATAGACTAAATTCAAGGCCCTCCAGGTTAGTTTTGGTCAGCGTTTTATCACAGCAACAGAGAGTAGGTGGTGACAATGGGGGAGCCTAGGTGGCCTGGGGGGTGACATCACTTTCTGACTTTGATCTTTGTGTTATGGTTATGGGGAGTTGGGCAAAAGGTACATAGGACCTTTATTCCTTTTCAAGGGTTTATAAGGCTGAACATTAAAGTAAATGTCAAAACCAAAGAGTAGATTCCCAAAGAGTAGATTCTCCTTTGGCCAGTGGTTCTCAACCTGTGGGTCACAATCTCCTTGGGGGGGGGGGTCCCATATCATATGCCCTGCAGATCAGATATTTACATCACAGTTCATAACAGTAGCAAAATTACAGTTGTAAAGTAGTAATGAAAATAATTATATGGTAGGAGGTCACCACATGAAGAACTGTATTAATGTGTCACAGCACTAGGAAGGTTGAGTGCCACTGGCTTAGGCCTTACCCCAGAAAGTCTGACTGGAGTAAATCTTTCAAAGCCATGACCATCCTTTAATAGACTCAATTAGAGTTTCCAGGACTTGGTCTTGGTGGTTACCCTGACTATATTAAGAGCTAATCAGATGAATGAAACACACTGGTGTTTCTGTGGGGCTGTGTCTTGAGAGAACTGCCATGTGGGACGGTGGCTGGGGCTGAGATGGGAGGAAATTGTTCCCACTGTGGGTTACACCGGACAACAGCCAAAAGAAGACCCTGGAAAAAGCATGGCAAAGTGCCCATGCCTGAACTTGTTACTCTTCTTTCCTTCTTCTCTTCCTTTCCTCCCTCCCTCCTTCTCTATCTCCCTTCCTTTTTAATCTTTAAAAATATTTTTGAGAAAGGGTCTCTCTATGTAACCCCACACTGTTCTGGAATCTCCTGTGTAGACAAGCTGGCTTTGAACAGAGATCCACCTACTTCTGCCTCTTGAGTGCTGGGATTAAAGGTGTTTGTCACCACATTTGGAATGAAGCACCCTTCTTTTTGAGTGCCTTCTTTTATCCTCTGCTGTCTTCAGACTCCAGCTTCCTGGGCCTTTCAGCATGGACTCAGCACACCAGGGACTCTTCGGGACTCAGTTGTTGCAACATGACTAGGACTTGGACTGAGCATCTTCTTTTGCTTTTTTTTTTGGTGGAGGGAGCACTGTTGACTCTTTACTGCCATGGGAGCCAGTCTAATAAATCCCCATCCATGTTCTACTCTTCTAGAGAACCCTGCAAGGGTGAGTAAGTCTGTAAGATTCTGTGTCAAGAAGCACATTCACTTTAATTTTTAAAACCCAAATGCTCCCACACTCAAAAGCAATTTTGGTTTAACTAATTCTTTGTATCAATTTACTTGGAATAAATTTAGTAATTCTGGGTCACAGTTATTGTGATCAGTGATGTGGAGATGAAATGATAAGACAGTTGCTGTACCTAAGGAGTCTGTAACTGGGAGAGATGCATCCTGGAAAATAACTCTAGTGAAGGGCAAAGAATGGTAAGGCCCTGATGGGGAGGGACCTGGCCCGAGCCTCTGGAGGACAGGATGAGCAGTTGGTTTGTTGGAATGTGCAGGAAGTGAACACTCCAGAGGCAGTTAGAAGGTGGCAGTTAGAGAGAGGGTCACGGGTGGTACGAAGACAGTTGGAAAGAGATAGGTCAAGGCACTGACACCAGTCTCATGAGCAGAACAGGGCAACTGGTCAAGGATGCTCGTTTTGGAAAGAAGTGAGGCCTGCATCTGCCTGGCTTGGTAAGAGACACTGAGGACATTCCCACCCTACAGGGTCTAAACTAACTCAAACCAGGGCAGGAGACCCCTGAAGGCACCTATGAACCAGAGCAGCAGAGTCATGAGGAGCTTGAACTTCTGGTTGGCACGAACTTAGATTCTCAATGAAGGACATGGGGAATAGCTATCCAAGGCTCATGAGAGTTAGGGGCTGGGAGTTGGGGATGCTTGAGGCTCTGGGGGAGAAAAACATGCATGTGTCCATAGCCCACCCACTGATCTTTGGAGATGTGAACCTGCTGGTCAAAGAAGAAGACTCAAATAAGATTTGCCCCACAACTGTGTGAGGATGAATTGTGGAGGGAGAAAGGGTACCCTGAGGGTCACGGAGTCCTAGGTAGTCTCGTGTTGGAGGAGAAGAGACAGGCTAACGCTGGCATCTGGTTCAGGTACCTTTGCACTCAAATGCAAGTTGTGTTCCTGTGAGCTATGTATGTATGAGACAAAGCCTCATGTAGTCCTGGCTAGCCTCTAAAGCTCTATGGGGCCAAGAATAGCATTGAATTTCTGATCCCCTTTTTGCTTCCCAAGAGGTAGGATTGGCTTTGTTTTCTTAGCTCTAAAGTGGGAAGACACTAGCATCAAAGCCTCACAGCAGGGTGAGATGAGCCCCTGTGTATGGGGTTGTGGTGTAGAAAAATGCACTCTAACAACGTTATCGTTAATAAGGGGCAAGAAGAAATGGAAGGGGCAACTCAAGGGGCCGCTGAGAATTCCACAATGGTGCAAACCCATTGAAACCTTGTCTGGGAAGTGTGGGAAGCAAGCAGAGTAGAGGCATCATGGCCTGTGCACTCTTGGAATGCCAGGTATGTAGCGCACATGGTCACGGACCATTCTTATTGTATCCTTAGGAGGGAATGTCTCTCTTTATCTCCACTCTACCGTGTAACAGGCTTGTGGTTAGGAGAAGACTATGTAATCTAGCTATGGATGACCCTTGGAGGCAGAGAGGCGCATGGAGAGTAAGGTGGTCTCTTAGTGTGCTTTCCAATGCTGCGATGACCACCAAGACCAAAACCAACTTGGGGATGGAGAGAGTTTATTTGGCTCACATACCCTAATCACACTCCATTCCCAAGGGAAGTCAGAGCAAGAAGTCCAGGCGGGAACTCAAGTAGAGGCCATAGAGGAGTGCTGCTTACTGGCTTAGTCCTTGCGGCTTGCTCAGTCCACTTTCTTATACAACCCAGGACCACTTGCTCAGGGATGGCACCTTCCACCGTGGGATACTGGAACCCTCAAGCATCAGTTATTAATAGAGAAAATGTCCCATAGACTTGCCTCCAGGCCAATCTGATGGAGGTATTTTCTCAATTGAGGTCCTCTCTTCCAAGATAAGCTCAGCAACCTCTGATCAGCACACAGGAGCAAGACAGAGGAGGCACCAAAGGCAAGTGGAGGGAATAAGGTGGCTGAGTCAGTTCCATTTCCCAGAATGCACTTCCTTCTCCATCCCCATCTGCCTCTCTTTTCTCTTCAAAGCTGGGCGCTCCATCACAAACAGACCCTACTTTTTAGTTTTCTTTGGCATTTGCTTTTCTACTTGAGCCCAGAATACTGAGAGGTGTCTGTCTTGTCAAATCTATACTGCCATTGGTTGGTTTGGTTTTGTGTTTGTTTGATTTGCATCTACCTCAAGACACTCTATAGGGGGCTGAGAAGTCATTCTTGGTTCCCATAGTGACATCCCTAGTGGCTCCTGGGGCTTCAGAAGATGTGATATTTAATGGAAGGAGTCCCTCTATAGGTCCCCCCACCCCCCACTCCTGAGACCCATCTCTAACCTGCCCTGTATCCAAGATTTGACTAGTCCAGTGGTTAGCCAGCAGAGGGCACCCTGGCTTCATCTGTAGTTTCTTGGGTCTCTTCTCTCCCTCTTGATGACCCTAGTAGCAGCATGCTCTCTGGACATAACTGCAGCACCAGGCTGCTCTCGGTCAGGGTGGAAGGCAGGGTGGAAGTAGGCTCTTCTCTGCCCAGCCTGCTCTCTGTGGGATGTAGAACAGAGAAGGTTCCAAAGAAGCAGAACAGCCTAGGCTGAGAACACAGATCTAGTTTCGGCTTCACCCTCCCACCAGACCAGCTGTGTGATCACAAACACCACACATTTCTAGGCTGCTCACCCATCAGCATCCTGTGGGGCTCATCCTTCCCTGCCTGGTGTAAGACACATCAACTCTAAACCATTCTGGCCTGAGATGCTACTGTTTAAGACTAGTGAGGGTGCTGGACCTTGGCTTTGGGGGCTTCCATCACTCTTAAAAGATCAGAGTCATGGGAACACAACCTCCTCTTGATGTAGACGGAGGTCCTGAAGTGGGCGTTTTCCAGCCCCTTCCCAAGGCCACCTGTGCACAGTGACAGGGATGACGCAGCCAGTCCAGGAGATATTGCTGCTTTCCAGAAAGACCCCTCAAGAGCACCCACATAAGGATGGCGGAGACAGGGTGGGGTGGGGTTTGTGCAGTGCCTGTTAACTATCAAAATGCATCAGACAGCACACTCTGTTGGTTCTGGTGACATGACAATCCCCTAACAGTGGGAAATTCCTGGAGAAGGGTTGCATATCAGACAGGGCCAGGGCCTGGTGATCGTTTAGTGCTACAGGTGTTGGGAGGCAGGGTGTTTAGTTTTCACGACATCAAACTCATTTCAAAAATGAGAGATTGCCCAGAGGTTCAAAGCACTGACCATTGTTTGAGAGCACCCCGGTTTGACCCCTAGCACCCCCACAGTGACCCACAAGCCTCGGTAACACCAGTTCTAGTGTGTTGGACAATCCTCTTCAGGCATCCATGGGCACTGCACACATATGATGAATAGATGTGCATGGATCTAACACATGCACTAAATAAGTCAGTCTAAAACACTAGTTTATTGTCTTTAAAGTTACATTTATCGACTGGTTGAGTGTGTGGGGGCATATGCATATGTACATGGCACACGGGTGTGGAGCTTAGAGTAAAGCTTTTCAAGAGTTGGTCTTTCTTTCCACAGTGTAGGTCCTGGGGCTCAAACTCAGGTTCTCAAGCCTCAGGGTAGGCTCCTTTCCTGGCTGAGCCATCTTACCTGCCCCTAAATCAAAAATTTAAAAGTGACAAATGTGTTCCCTTTGGTGTGTCTGCCTGTTTTCTTTTTTTTAAAATTACATTTGTGTGTGTGTGTGTGTGTGTGTGTGTGTGTGTGTGTGTGTATTTGTGGCACGAGGGGGGTCTTGCTCATATCTATGCCATGGTACACATATACCATGAAGTTAGTTGTCTTCATCTACCATATAGGATCTGAGACTTGAACTTATGTTATCAGGCTTGGTAGCAAGCATCTTCACCCACGGAACCATCTTGCCAGGCCAGTTTTTGGAAACAAATGGAAAATTAGATTTGGATGTATCACCAAATTATCAGAAAAAAAAAAAGCAACTCATGTTTCTGAATGCAATTTGGATAAATGCAGCTTCCTGATTGTCACAGGCTTCCCGTGGACGTAAGGGTGATGTGCTTGGTGGGTCTCAATAGCGAAAGGATTGAGGGAGTGGCCATTGGGACATAAAGGGCAAGGTACAGCTCCTGGGCTGGGATTCTCAATACCAATTCCTGGAGTGGTAAGGTTGGTTGTTGCCTAATCGGTAGCCTTCGAGGCCTAGGATTAGAGCCTCCCACTATGAATCAGGAGCAGAGAGAGGCCTAGGGACCCCAGCAGCAGTTTGGCTAAAGCAAAATAAGGCAACCTTGTGACCAACGGTTATTTTCTTTGCGTTCTTTCTAGGGAATAGCAGATTTCTGTCCTCACGGAGAGCACTGGCAGCCTCTGAGCAGGCAAGTCCAGGAGAATTAAGTAAATCCTGGAGCTGGTTTGCTAATGTCACAAATCAGCCAGCAGCGCTGCTGATGTACCAGCACAGGGTGGAGCGGAGAAGGAGCTGACAGAGTCCCTGAGACATCAGGCATCATATCCTAGGAGCAGAGAGCCAGCCAGCTAGAGCTGAACCTGGAGACACCCGCTCCCCGCCCCCTCAACACCCTCATCCCCACCCCCACCCCCACGGAGACCAGGGGAGCGGCCAGTTTCCAGGAAGCATCAAAGATTAATGCCTGGAACCCACCTCCGTGGCCACATCCACTTCAGACCTTTGAACAGTACTTGCTTGAAAATGACGTCTTTAGGTTCGTTTAGGCTCAGCGAAAAGTTCCTGCTTCATGTGGGTGAGCCAAGCGGAGAGCTACGTGGAACCAGAGGTGCCTGGGTTCCCACTTCAGGGTCCACGAATGGTTTCCAAACTCAGTGTTCCGGGGCGGGGACGGGGGTGAGGGGGAGGAGGAGGAGGACATGTCTGTGGCTTTGGCACTTACTAGCTGTGTCATCTTGGGAACCTTGTCTAAATCTTTGTACCCCAGTCCTCTTTTCTGTCATATGGTGATGATAGTCCCGATCGGATACTTGGGAGGCGTAAGCGAGGCTGCATGTAGAAGCAATTCATTCAAACATTGTTCCTTTTAGTTACGGAGGTTCTTTTAAAAAACAGTCGAATTACTTGAAAAAAAAAAAAAAAGAGTACCCGACCTTGATAGCTGAGCATTCGGTTATGACCGGTGGGCTCCTGAATGGGCATGAGAGGCTGCTAAGCCCCATCCCCAACAAACCCTGGGGATCTCCGTGTCTTGTGCCTGCATTTCTAGAGTCTACATTGTCCCGGTAATGAAGTCTATAGCTTAGTTGAGGTGCTCAGAGACATCCTGGCATCCAGTTGGATGCCTGGTGTGTGGGGTTCGAGTGCCTGTATCTAGAGCAGGCAGCCTCAGCGCTACTGACGTTGGATCGGAATCCTTTGTGTGTTTGTAGGGGGAGGTCGGCTGTCCTATGCACTGTAGGATGATTGGCACTGTCCACCCATTAGATGCCAGAAGCACCTTCCATCCATCTCATCTTGTCTCAGGGTTTTACAAAGGAAACCATCCTCCCCCGGCTCCTCCCCCCAGGGAATGGAGGAGGGTCGCCGTGGTGGAGAGTCTAAAATTGGCTATAGCGAGCTGCGTTGTTGTTTGTTGAGATTTCTTAATCTTGCTGATCCCCATCTGAATTCTGTACACTGACTGGAGGTGTTTTCGAAGTTGAGGGACCGTAGACTTTCTGAATCCCCAGCCCCATTTGGCTGGATCCTGATCTAGGCAGCAGATCCTACACCCCACACCCCACCCCTGCTTGGTACTCCTAGTGCCTATTGCTTATACCTAAAGGTTTGTAAGGCTTTGAAGCTCCGAATGGCCGCTTTCAGTCCTTTCCTGCTGGGTAAAATACTAGTGACAGTTAAACAGTGGATGTCATACAGGGAACAGGAATTTGATCTTGTGTATATGAATATAGTTTTTTTTTTCTTTTTACCACAAACCTGAGAACAGGTGGTTCCTCCTTCAGGTAGTCCCCAGAACAGTCTTTTGACTGGTTGGATGGAAGTCGAGATGGAAACATCTGGAATCTCCATTCTTTAGGTTGTCTTTCTAAATCCTCGAAGGCCTGCACCCTATACTTCCAGTTGTGATGAGGCCCTCTGATGATGTGCTGTTGGTGGCTGGCTTTTTATTTGCCATCCGAAGGCAAATGGGGTATGGCCCTGCTTCTTGTTTGATGTCTTGGGTGCTGGCTCTAAAACCTCCTGTTTGGGTGTCGTTTCCAGCCTTCCAGGAAGAGAGGGTGTCCCTCCTTGGTAGGTTTTATGCTGTGGCTCTGTTGCCCATTCCTGAAGAAGGAAAGGTTTTCATCCAAGCACAGATCCAAGAAGGCTTCAGGTGGGGACGAGGTGTAGTGTCTCCCTAGCAGGCAACCTTCAGGCAGAGCTGAGGTTGCCAGTGTTGGGTGGGTGGAGGGGCAGGAGGGGCCAGGGCTGGGGGGTGGGCAAAGCAGTTTGGTTCATTGCTGGTAGTTGGAAGAACCAGATTTTTGAAGGATAATAATTCTAGACAGGTCAAAGGATTGCTTTCTTTTTTCTTTGACGACTCATGCCTCAGATTATGGCATTTGTTACATCTTTTTGGACAAATAGAAGATCTAGTTTAGGTCATGTCTTCTCAAGGAGATATAAAGGCACAAGCAATGGTGGAGTTATGAAAGACGCAGAAGCTCTGCTGGCTGGAGTGGTGGCCTCCTTGGTGGGGTCGGCATCTTTATCATAGAAATCACCAGTTACTTGTGTCCTGTGGCTAGCTCTTCAGGAGAGATGGGCCCTTGCACTTGCTGTGTGAGCATGTGCGCATGTGCGTGTGTGCGTGTGGCGGGGTAGCTTGGGCCAAGCAGGGGGAGGCTGTGTGCTGTGCATGAGAATTCCAGTGACCTTAGGATATGGTGTTGGAGGCTTCTGGTCCAGATGAGCTGTCTCAGAAGAGGCAGGCCTGTGGGTGGGCTGGTGGCTGTTTGTGATGTCCTTCCTGCTCTTGTGGTCCAAATGGTTGGGAGAGCTCTATGATGGTGGGTGGCATCTTCAGGAAGTCTCTGCTGATCGCTGCTGCTCTGAGCTGTTTGGAGAGCTTGCTCATCCTCGGTCCCTTCATATGTCTATTAGGAAATCGTGGTCCAGGCTGGCAGATTCCTACTTCTGTTCAGGAAACACTTGTTTGGCCTTTAGGGAGGCATGTCTGCAGACTGGCTGTTTGCCAAGGTTGTCCTGTG
>NW_022196905.1:248264907-248288874 GCF_008632895.1 Mastomys coucha
CCCCTGCTTCTATGAGGGTGTTCACCCACCCACCCACCCACTCCCTCCTTCCTGCCCTCAATTCCCCTACACTGGGGCATCTATCAAGCCTTCATAGGACCAAGGACCTCTCCTTCCATTGATATCTGACAAGGCCATCCCTCTGCTACATAAACAGCCATGTGTACTCCTTGGTTGGTGGCTTATCCCTGGGAGCTCTGGGGGGTCTGGTTGGTTGATATTGTTGTTCTTCCTATGGGGTTGCAAATTCCTTCAGCTCCTTTAGTCCTCTCTGTAACTCCTCCATTGGGGACCCCGTTCTCAGTCCAATGTTGGCTTTGAGCATCTGCCTCTGTATTTGTAAGGCTCTGGCAGGGCCTCTCAGGAGACAGCCATATCAGGCTCTTTTCAGCAAGCGTGTCTTGGCATCCACAGTAGTATCTGGGTTTGGTGACTGTATGTGGGATGAATCTCCAGGTGGGACAGTCTCTGGGTGGCCTTTCCTTCAGTCTCTGCTCTGCACTTTGTTTCTGTATTTGCTCCCATGAGTATTTTGTTCCCCTTTCTAAGAAGGGCCAAAGCACCCACACTTTGGTCTTCCTTCTTCTTGAGCTTCATGTGGTCTGTGAATTATACCTTGGGTATTCAGGGCTTTGGGGCTAATAACCCCTTATCAGTGAGTGCATACCATGTGTGTTCTTTTGTGATTGGGTTACCTCACTCAGAATGATATTTTCTAGTTCCATCCATATGCCTAAGAATTTCATGAATTCACCATTTTTAATAGCTGAGTAGTATTCCATTGTGTAAATCTGTCTTTAGGGTTTTATCCGGGTCTTTGATTTGGTGTTGGTTCGGGCTCGTGTCCTCAAGCAGCTTCTTCTCTTCCTCCTTTTTGACCAGCGCCTGCCCACCAGCAGGGCTCACCGTCCCCAGCATGCCCACCAGCAGGGCTTGCTGTTCCCAGTGAGGGCTGCACTTTTTGCCTTCGTTTTCTAGACATGCAGGGAATTTGGGGCCTCTTGTTCTGCTCATCCAGGTGACTCACCTTTCCCCACCCTCAAACCTTGAAACAAAGCTGGAAAGAGCCTGTTTTTCAAACCACTCTCTTTCTTCCTTTTGCCGCCAGTCTTCTGATGGCTTAGGTGAGGCTCCTTCCTTCCGTACCCTCCACAGCCATTTGGTGCCTTTTTCCCCCCTTTGGGCAGGGTGGAGGACTGGTCATTGATATTTTGTCTTGGAGATCACTCTCTGGCTTGTTTGAGTTTCTGGGTTGACACTGTGGGATTCAGCAGCTTTTTGACTCTTGGAGCATCAGATGAATACTAAGGGTGGGTATTTAGCATAGGGTTGGGCAGACAAGAGACATGTAAGGTAAATGGCACCAAGAAGTTGTGGCATTTGTGTAACTTCTAAGCTCACTGTAGGAGCACCCCGGGAGGAAGGCCTAACAGTCCAGGACTTGTGGTGTCAAATCTTTTGGATATTCCTTTCCTCTGTCCCTCTGCTCATCCATCCATCCATCCATCCATCTGTCCATCCATCCATCTATCTGTCCAACTGTCCATCTATCCATCTGTCTGCCCCTCCTTCCTTCCCCCTCTCTCTTTGCCTGTGGCTTTTGGCTCCTTCCCAATGATCTGATTTCACCTTCTGCTTTTAGTGAAGCCTCCCTTCATCTGAGGAAAGTGTGACTTTAGTGACTCATGAAACCAGAGGCTGGAAAGGGATTCCTCAGCAGTTCCCACCCTCTTGCCTTTTCTAACAATGGGAAGTTCCTCCTGACATACCCATGCCACCGGGCTCCCATACACCCCCAAGCTGCCTGCCTTGAGCTCCCAAGCCTCCTAGTCCCCCACAGTTGCAGTCACCCACCCCAGGGAGTGAGAGGGCAGGGCCGGGTGGGATGGGTGGGGCCGGATGGTGTGGGCGGGGTGGATGGGGTGGCTGGGTGACTCTTTATGATCTAGAGCTTGGTTTTGTGCTCAGGAAGGGCTCTTAAGAAACATGACTTCAGTTTTAAAAAATGAGTATTTAGAAATCTTTCTGTTCCTTAACCTTCCACTCCAGTTTGCATTTTGTGCTCTGGCCAGTGGTAGCAATCAACCAAGAGAGATGGTGAGACTTCAGGCTCTTCCCCAGCCACCTCTGAGGCAATGTGTCCCCTGCTCATGATAAGTTGCCAGCATGGCCACTGTTGGCCTGTGCTGGCCCAGGCTCTGTTGAAGGCTCCTTTCTCCCTCTGTGTTTAAGAGGAGTTGGTCCAAAGGGCCTGCTTGTGTGCTAGTGTGCTCACACATGGCCTTGGGTTTGGCTTAGGGCTCTGTTCTTGCCATCTTGATGTTCTTAATAATTTTTTGAAATAGTTGGTTTTTTAGCACTGGGCTCTACAGATCAGTCCCATGGTTCTGAAGAAGGGCCACATCAGAGAAGTGTACTGGTGTCAGAGCAGAGGTATGCCCATAGAAGGTTCCCAAGTGGAGGGGAAGGGCAGCCAGAGGCTGGTATTGAAGAGTGAGGAGGAAGGTCCAGGTAGAAAGGTTTTTTAAACAGGAGGAGCAAGTTTGGGAATTGTATGGAATTCAAGAAAAGAACTCCCCACTAGGATGATCTGCCCACTGTGAGACAGCTCAGTTTAGCAGGGCTACCGCAGTCCTTAGCCTGGTAGTGTGATACATAGCCTGTAACACTGTCCCACCCTAACTGTCAAACAGCAGCCACCTTCACTCTGAGTCCCAGTGTGGTGGGTTTCTCTGACAAGCAGTGGGTTTCTGAGATCTCATGCCCTGCTGCAGGGCGAGGGAACCAGAAGCCAGCAGGTCACGTAGGTAGCATTATCACAGAGCCATCAATGGCCTTTGTAAAGTAGGCCACACGCACACGTGTCGAGGCCAGAGGTAACATCAGATGGTGTTCCTCAGGAGCTATCATCGCCATTGTCACTATTGTTGTTTTGAGACCTCTTATTGGCCACGACCTCATCCTTCATGTGAAGCTGGCTGGCCAGTAAGTCCCAGGGATCCACCTGTTTCTGCCTTCCCAGTGCTGAGACGGATTTCAAGAGCACGCCTCTGGGCTTGGCTTTTTTTTTTTTTTTTTTTTTTTTTTTTTTTTTTTTTTTCTGTGAGTTCTAGGGATCAAACTCAGGTCCTCATGCCTGTCATACAAGCACTTTGTCCGGCCACCCTCTAGTTAAACTTCCTACTGGGTTTCCTGTAGGCTTTTTGGGCCCTGCCCCCACCCGGGATTGTGTCTCTGCCAAGTCTCATTTTCCTCTGTGTTCTCTGTGGCCAGCTGTTCTCAATGGCTAAAGTTGGGTGGGTCTCTTAGAGAAAGTCCTTCAGGGCAGGCGTCTTCAGGAAGGTGAGGGTGCTAGGGATCCAGGAGTAGTCCTTGTTGCCATTGTTGCCATTGCCACCTGCAGCTACAGCAGGATCAGGGGCTGATGGTGTTTCCCTTTGGGGGAGAGCAGCATGGGAACTCTAGTGCAGAGGAGCCGAACTGAGCATGTCCAGTTGGTCAACAACGGTTTAAGCTAGGACTTACTCTTGTTTATCTTCTCCTTGAGTGGGGTTTCTCAGCACTATGCCTTACCCACCCATGGAATGCTATCCACTACAAAGCTAATTAGTTCTTTAACACAGAGGCCCCCTGGCGTACTCACAGGTGTCGTCCTGCATCTCCAGTCCTACTCAGCAGTGGGTTTTAAGATGTGGCTGTCCTGCCATGCACTGAAAACCCACTGAGATGACCCAAACAGCTTTTGTTTATGGGGGTTAAAGCTATTGACAGTCAGCATGCTTGTGGTTTAAAGCGGACTCATTGGAAAAGAGCACTGTGTGTTAATGCGATAACATTTTGGCGTTGCAATGAAAATGGTTTTGTCCCAGCAGACTTCTTTTTCTAGATAGATGACAGTTAGTTCCTCAGTGTGGAGGGGCTTCATGAACAACGGAAGTGTAGAAATCGAGTTTGGTTTGTGTCGTCTTATAATACATATGCTGGAAAAGAAGTTGTGGGATGGATTAAATTTTAGCCAAATCTGATAAGGACTGACAAGTTGGAAGACAGGTTCTGCGTGACACTATTGCATGTGTTGAAAAGGCTGTGCTGCTTGGCAGATGTTCTGTACCTTACCAGAATACTTCCTGGTGTGGTATGTGGGATTTGTAGTGTCTCATACAAAACACCTCATTTTAAAATGGTATGTGTTCATTTTACTATTTACTTGGCAATTCTTACTGCATAGGCTGTTATAAAAACCCTGAGAGTACCTTTGCCTTGCTAAAGAGCACAGGCTGATGGTTTTTAGCACATTATCTAGGTGTCTAAATATTGCTGCTACCTTATCTCTTATTTTAATTCTAAACATTTTTTTTTCCAAAGTGAGACTTCATATTCTTTCTACATCTCCAGCCCAGGGGAACTCCTAATCCACATTTTGTCTGTATGGATTTGCCTATTCTGGATATTTCACGTAAATTTGATTTTTTTTTTCAGTATGGGTGGCCTTTTCTGCTTGGTTTCGTTCACACTGCAGCCTGAGTTGGAGGTTCACCCTTGTCGTTGCCTGCAGCAGTACCCTGTGCTTATTTGTGATTAAATTGTACCCGACTATAGGGATGTGTACGGCCATTTTGTTTCTCTGTTCATTGGTAGGTGGCTATTTAAATTGCTTCCACTTTAGAACCATGACAAATGATGCTGTAAATGTCTGTTTGCATGAGTTTTTATGTGGATGCATGTCTTCCAACATTTTTTTCCCGGGGTCGTGGGGCAGGGCTTGTAAAGGCAAAGAGTTTGTTCTCTTACTGTAAGATCTGTACAAGAAGAATTGCCAGATCCAAAGAGCATCTGCCCAGGATTCCTCAGGTCCCACTTGTACAGACAAAATGATGTTAAGAAATCCATTTGGATCATGTATGTTTGCCAGGAGTTCCCACTGGTGTATGAAAGGACTTCCTCGTGCCTCTCTCCTTTCTGACATGTTTGGTTATGATAAGAATGCCACTGCAGCCTGTGAGGCTCTGCCAGCAGGTGGCTCTGCTCCGTAGCTTGTTTCTCTCATTAGAAATGATATCCAACCTCTCAGTGAATGACTATGTGAGGTTCCTCAGACCGACAAGAGGCAGTGCCCGTATCATGTTAGTGTTCCGTGACCTTTGCTGATCCAGGAGCAGGTGGCTTGCTGTAGGCGGACATGATCTGTGAGACAGCGGGATGAGAAGTAATTGTATAGAGGACCATGTGACGTAATAGGAGAGTGTTGATGCAATCTCTTATTTATTTAAACTACTGTTAATGTTCTATTTATTTCTAGCCTACATCTGAGGAGCTACGCACACACATACACACACACACACACACACACACACACACACACACACACACATGCGCGCGCCCCTATTCTGTCCTCTGTAAACCCCAATGATGAAATAGACTCTGCTTTTGTAAGTTGAAATAAAACATTTGAAAGTCATTGTTTTCCATGGGTGTGCACGGATGTGTCTTGCTGTGGTTTTAACCTTGCTTTTCCCCAACATTCACTGGTGTCGTCACTCATCCTTCATTGCCGGTCACCCTCACATACTCTTTAGTGACGTGTCAGAGAATGGTACTTTGAAAGGCCCTGTGTGGGGGTGGGTCCTCAAAGTCCAGGAAAGAAAACTGACCAGAGGATGGCAGTCTTAGAACGGAAGCAAAAGGTGGATGTGAGGGAGACTTGGCACACTAAGGCAGACCTTGGGGCAAGTCCTAAGCCCCGCCCCTCTTTAGCATCTTTCCTTGGGTTGACAAGTGTACTCAGGTCCACAACACTGAAACACAAGAGTGCTCTTGGAGCGTACTAGGTTCAGAGGAACCCCATAGTGTAAACCAGAGTGCTCTGCTTCATCTGAGGTATAGTGTGTCCCTACAAAGGAGCAGCCACTTTCAGGGCTGACCTCTCCAAGGAGCATGCTTATTGCAGGGCCCAGGACTCGGGCTACTTTAAGACCCCCAAACTGCCATGTGTGTGACCCAAACTAGAATCATCAGGGAAGATAGACCCTCAGTGGAGGAACTGCCTCCATCAGGTTGGCCTGTGGACATTTTATTAATAATGAGGGCAGTGCCATCTCTGGTCAGGTCCTAGTCCTGGGTTCTCTAAGAAAGCAGAATGAGCAAGTCACAAGGAGCAGGCAAGGAAGAGGCACTTCTCCATGGCCTCTGCTTCGGTTCCCCATTCCAGGGACCTACCTTGGATTCCTGCCCCGATTTCCCTTAGTAATGAGCTGTTACCTGGGACTAGAAAGATGAAATTAATCCTTTCCTCCCCGAGTTGCTTTTGGTCAGTGTTTTACCACAGCAACAGAAAGCTAGCACAGGCATGACGTTTGTTTTAAAGCTGAAGAACAAAACTGACCTTTGAGGTGAAAGAAAATGTTTTATTGTCAGCGTGCCATGGTCATGACAAAATACCTGGGAAAAACAGGTGGAAAGGTTCATTTTAGACCACAACTTCAGAGGTTTTCAGTCCATGCAGTTAGCCCCATCCCTGTGGGGTTCTGTGGTGGCCAAGCATGGCAGGGTATGTGTGGTAGAATAAAGCCACTTACTTCACAGATGGCCAAGAAACAGAGAGCAGAGGGGACCAGAAACAAATTACTCATCCAGAAACCCCCTCCCTCCTCTGAGGCTCCACCTTCCTCAGTTTCCACCAGCTTCCAATAGACCAACCATGACTATCAGTAGATTGACCTATTGATTAAGTTAGCATTCCCATGTTCCAATCACTTCCCCAAAGCACACTTCTAAATATTGAACTCAAACTCTAACCAGTAGATGATGATGATGACTATGATGATGAGGTAATGTCTTTTTAAACCACACAAAATATATTTTTCAATATGGGGATTTGCTGGGTGACCTCAACCCCTTGTAGTGTCTTTCTCTTGAATCTTTCATTCCTCCTTTGGGATTTCCTTTCTCATCCCATCCTTTCAGGTTTAATGAGGATCACAACCTGCTGGCCCATGTCCAAATGGCCAGAGATTGCATCTAAGAAGGGTCAAACCTTTGCCATTTGGATCTGTAACTATGGGGAAACGTAGTGCCTCGTTCTACTTGGAGCCAATTAGTTCACTCAACAAATGCTTTATTGGGTATCTGCTATGCATTGGCATGCTCTAGATTCTGGGAATATAGCCAGCAATGGACATGTTTCCCCACTGTATGGAGGATATTAGTCTGAGAAAAATCAAGCCATCAGATTAGAGCAGAAACAAAAGGAAGAGCGCTGGCATTTCAGTCCATCGCCAGTTCAGGTTGTCCTGGGAGAGCTCCTGACTAGATGAGGTAGCGTGGCTTTTGGCCAGCAATTCTCATCATTTTGCCTGAGTTGGTTGGAGATGTGCAGGTCTACGTTCTACTGAAGGACCCGCCTCAAAGCTCCTGAGAGGCAGATGACGCATGGCCTCCCAGAGCCATGGTTGGATCATTTCCTAGAAGCACTTTCCAAGTTAAACTCAGGCTGGCCCCCTCCTCCCACCCGACGGTGGGCTTACTCATTCACTCATTGACTCTTGAGACCACCACTGGCTGCCCTTAGGACCCAACCCCCAGCCCCAAGGAGCTGAGCCACTTATACTCTCAGCCCTTGTGTGTCTGAGCAAGGTCTGAGACCTTTCATGGGGACTTGTCCTTTCAGGGGGCCTCCCTTCTTGATTTCTGTCCACTCCCCAGCCAACCCTGCTCTTTTTCAGCTCTCAATCCACCAGGAGGCCAAGTGATGCTGTCTTAGACTTCCCACTCGTGCTGTGTGTTCTTAACTCCCCGATTCCATCTTTCCACAGATGCTTTTCAGATTTTCATCTCCATCTCAACTCCTTCCAGAACTTTGTATCCATACACCCAGGTATCCACAGATACTTGTCTTTGTCTGAATGTGCTAGACATCTTCCAAGCCCCCTTTTCTTTGGTCTCCACCCTTCCCAGCCTTGCCTTTTGTCCTTGAGGCTGGCGGGTGTGGACTCCACAATAGACCCCTGGCATCATCATTGTCTTCATCATCATCATCATTGTCTCCTCCTCCTCCTCCTCCTCCTTATCTAGTGGTTAGGGTTTGTGTTCAATATTCAGGTCTAAATGTAGAACTTAAAGGAGATGGATGGAAACCAGTAGACTGGGAACATAATATTTACCTTAACAGTTAACTTGGGGGCAGGGGATGTGGCGATGGAGCTTGGTGTAGAATGCTTGCTCACACAGGAGAGACCCAGGATTTGACCCCTGCCCCAGACAGAGTTTAACCTGGGACTAGCTGTGTGTTTGAACCAATATGTGACACACTGTAGAACTAGTCCCTCCTGTTCCTGGTGGCTTCTTACTCTTACTCCTTGTGGCCTGAAGTGTTAGCAGCCAAATCCATTGTCACAGTTCCCAGTTCTTCACAGTACTCACGGGTCCCTTGTAGTTAATCCACATGTTTATAAAAGACCTTTGTAACAAATCCCCCTTGAGTGATGCAATTTGAAGGCACCATCTGTTGTCTCGTGGGACCTGGGCTGAATTAGTAATTGTCACTGGAGACGGGGCCCCAGGAAACAACCTGAATATTCTGGGATTGGGTCAATTCATTATTCAAGAAGGACAGAGGGAAATGGAACATGGATTCTCCACTGCAGGTAGAAACAATCACAATTTCTGAGAGAATTATCAGCAGTGGCGACAGTGATAATAGGCAGGTAGAAAAGAAAACAGATTTCAAATGGTTGCAGCCCACAGTTTCTATGGCGACAAAAGGGGGTTTAAAGATTTTGGAGTCACCTGGATTCTTCAGAGAGGACACAGAGGAAAAAGAATTTTCAAAGTATAGGCATTTCAGAATACAGGGTGAATAAGTCATCTAGGATAGTCTTAGAGGGTCTCTAATCTCCCAGGGGGCAAAGGGCAGAAATGACTGAGGTGAATCTTCTCTATTTACCTTTTCTTTGGTGTGTGTGTGTGTGTGTGTGTGTGTGTGTGTGTGTGTGTGTGTTTTATTTTCAAGTCAGGGTTTCTCTATGTAGCTCTGGCTATCCTGGTACTTGCTCTGTAGACCAGGCTGTCTTTGAACTCAAGAGATTTGCCTGCCTCTGCCTCCCGAGTTCTGTGATTAAAGTCCCAAGCCATAGCACCCAGTTTATTTGCCCTTTCTTCAAGGCCTCAATGAAATAAGCAAACCTGAAGATTTGCAGAGGTGAATCTCCTACACTGTGGGGAGAAAGCAGTCCCCCTGGGCTTACAAGGTAGGAAGGTATAAGCAGACACAGAGAAGGCAGAGACATTTGAATGGATGTCTCTTGAATCCTATCCGTTTTACTGCCAGAGGCAGCCGTTTCCCATCCCCAACCCCACATGTGAGAGCCAACTCTCCTTAGCACTGGTCCTGGTTACTGCACACCTACAGTTGGGTCCTTCAGGCCCCATCCACACTTTGTAAATTGTTCCCCTGTGTACTGGCTGGTTTTGTGTGCCAACTTGACACAGGCTGGAGTTATCACAGAGAAGGGAGCTTCAGTTGGGGAAGTGCTTCCATGAGATCCAGCTGTGGGGCATTTTTTCAATTAGTGATCAAGGGGGGAGGACCCCTTGTGGGTGGTGCCATCCCTGGGCTGGAAGTCTTGGGTTCTATAAGAGGGCAGGCTGAGCAAGGCAGGGGAAGCAAGCCAGTAAGGAACATCCCTCCATGGCCTCTGCGTCAGCTCCTGCTTCCTGACCTGCTTAAGTTCCAGTCCTGACTTCCTCTCGTGATCAACAGCAATGTGAAAGTGTAAGCTGAATAAACCCTTTCCTCCCCAACTTGCTTCTTGGTCATGATGTTTGTGCAGGAATAGAAACCCTGACTAAGACACCCTGTAAAGAATTGTTCTAAAGGTAGTGTCCTCCCCAAATCACCCCAATGCAAAGGTGCCACCGATTTTCTGGTATCCTGATGAAGTCAACAGGAGGCTAGCTATCATGTCTTAAATCTGAATACCTCTCCTTGTCCCATTGAGCCAGTTGTCCTCCAAGGCTCAACTCTGTGATAGGCTCCCAGTTACTCTTTGCTTTCGTGTGGCAGCCTGGCTAAGTCTTACACTGGTTAGGTGTCTGCTTGAATCTTTAATATTCCCCATTTACAGAGAATCTCAAAGAGCATCCCCATTTCTGTGTTTATCTTTTCTTTGAAACCCTTATGGCTCCTATACCTTTTTATTATATTCTTCCCAACCATTCTATCTTTGAGCATAGATGTCACGAAGAGACTCAGTAAAGATGTGTTGAATGAAGACAGTGGAGTAAAACACATGATGCCTGTCCCAACCCAGACACTGCGATGCCAGCCAGGGGTTCCCAGAGGAAGTGGTGGTGTCCCATGCCAACGGGCCACACATCCAAGGCACTAGAGCACACCAAAGGAAGTCCTATTATGGGATCACCTGACTGCGCAGAGCCTTGCTTCCCAAGCCACAAGACCTGCCCCCTCATCTTTGTCTTCTTGACATCTCCCCATGGTCAAAAGCATGTGTTGGGGAAAATAGATTGTTAGCATTTTCTTCAAAGAACTACAATGGAATTCACATTACAGGATTGTTTTTGGTGACATGGTGCGAGGTGAACAAACCAGCTTCCTCTGGCAACATCCCCATCTTGGCCTTGAGCGCCATAGCATGCAACTAGCTCCAGCTAACTGTAGAATGTTCTGGTTACCATCTTCCTCCTCCTCCTCCTCCCTCCCTTCCTAAGAAGAGCCAAAGCCTGTGGGCTTATTTCTTTCCCTTAGGAGGGAGTTTCTCCTGCCTTCTGTGTTAGAAGCTGGGGCAGTTGGGGGTTAGTTGACATTAGAAAACATTTAAGTCCATTTTCTGTTGCTATAACTGAATGCCACAGACTAAAATGAACAGGTTTATTCGACTGGTTATTCTGGAGACATCTGGTGAGGAGGACTCTCACTGTGTAACCTGGTGAAAAGCAACAAATGGTGAGACACAAGTATGCCATCTTAGGTTTTCTTGTTGTTGTTTTTTGTTGTTGTTGTTGTTTAATATATGTGGTATATGTATTCATGTGTGTGCACATCTACGTACATGCACATAGAGGCCATAGGTTAACATTGGTCGTTTTTCTTGATTGCTCTCCACCTTAATCTTTTGAGACAGAGTTTCTCACTGAACTTGCTGATCCATAGACTGGCTGGCCAGCAAGCTTCCAGGGGCTGTCTGTCTCCACCTCCCTAGCACTGTGATTATAGACTTGCTGGGCTTTTGACATGGGTGCCAGGGTCCAAACTCAGGCCCTCATGCATGTGGACTCACATTTACCAACTGAGCCATCTTGCTTACCCCGCCTCATCCTCTGTCCTCTTCTTGGATAGCAGAGCTGCATCTTCATGACTTTATGTGATCCTAATTACCTCTGAAGACCCTCCCTCAAAATACCGTTAACATGAATACATTATCTTTTCTGGAGCACACACCCCAAACATAGAAAAAAATTTCTCTCCCTCCCTTCTGTCTGTCTGTCTGTCTGTCTGTCTCTCTCCCTCCCTTCCTCTCTCCCTTCCCTGTTTTTGTCTGTCTGTCTGTCTGTCTGTCTGTCTGTCTGTCTGTCTGTCTCTGTTTCTGTCTGACTCTGTCTCTCCATGTCTGTCTCCCTGTCTGTCTCTCTATCTCTGTCTGTCTGTCTCTCTCTCTCCATCCTTCCCTCAGTTTTTCTGAGGATTGATATAAGGTCTCATTATATATGCTTTCCTACTACTGAGCTCTGCTCTCAATTCCAGAAAACCTTAGTGCACCAGGGCCTGGGAGATTCCCAGGGTGAGCTCTGCTCCTAGGGCTTCCCTCTGTAATAGGGTTATATGGAACAGTGCCTGGCTTTGAAGAGCTTTCAAAGGGGAAACTTGCTGAGAGAGATTTCTTTAAGGTTGGGTCTGAATGTGGCTTCATTACTGTCAACTTTCTATTTGGGGTTTGAAGCTTCTCTTCTAAAGCAGAGATGTGGCCTTGTTGCCTTTCCAGGACATGGAGATTAGCTGACAGGCAGCCATGAAGGGAGAGAAATGGTCCAAATGAGTCCCATCACAGCCCCTGCTAATCGATGTGTCGCTCCCACATAGAGGAGGCTGATGACTGCTACAGATGGCACTGGGTACCTGTGAGATTTCTTGTACCTCTTTTTTGTCCTGATGCACAGATACTTTGGCTCAGGGTTAACCAACAGAGTTCATTTTAGAAAGACCACAGCATCAGGAGAGCGCAGCTTTCCCCTCTGACCAGGGAGAATGCATGCCCCAGAGAAAGGGCATCAGCAGCCAGGTGCATCAGCCAAGTAGACAGGACCCAGTTCTATGCTCCATATCCTATGTTATGACATCTTTTCCGTCAGCTTGCCCAGGGTTGGGGTTTTGGCCCAAAACTCAGAGCAAGGAGTGTTCCAGGTCACAGTGTGGACGGCTCCTCGTCCATGGAGATAGTAGTGGAAAACCAGAGGGGCACAGGTACTGTTTGGTAGCTTCCCTCATGCCACATTTCCCCCCTCCCTCCTCTCCTTCCCTCCCTTCTTCTCTCTTCTCCTTCCTTCCCTTCCTCTCTATCCCTCCCTTCTTCCTCTTTCCATTCCACAACCTTTCCCCTCCTCCCTCCAGTTTTTTTTCTCCCTTTTCATCTGTCTTTGGCCCTTGGTTTCCCACATTTAGCTTCCTCTGACTCTTTTCTTCACTATTAGCTGACTGACCTTCCCTGCCCTCTTCTGAGGTTTGAGTTTCTGCTTTTCCCAGCCTCCAAACTTAACCCCAGCACCAGCTCTAGTCTCAAAGCCATACACCTGCCAGCTCAGGATGACATCTCCTGCCTGGCAGTGTGGGTCTCAGCCTCCAATTCCAGCAGCTTGGATCAGATGTTTGCACAAGCCCAGTCAGGTACAGGGAAAGGGGCAGAAGTCAGGTGACACAGCCCTGGGCCATCTGTCCTGTGAGTAGGGTTGGGTTCTCTCAGAAATGGGGAATGGCTGAGATAGAAATGAGTGTTGCATTTGATTCACATGGGTAGAATCTTTGACTATTGCTCCAAATGGGCTTCTGGATATTAAACAGAAGGACATTTCCACAGGTGATCAGCCACATGTACATTCTAACTGCCATTTAGGAGCTGTGACACCCAGAACATGTTTTCAGCGTCTGAGCCTTCATCTGTTCATCTGTTTAGTATCTGTCTCATAGAATTGTTGGGGATTAAATAAAGCAGTGCTATTAAAGTGAATCTTTTAGAAAAACAATAAAAGTCTAAAAAAAATGAGCTCTCTCTCTGTTCTAGGATCTCTGACAGCTCTGCGGACCCAAAGGCCAAGCTGACCTTACAGTATGGGGTATCTGATCAGGTGGTGCTGGGCAATTTTCACTTTGTGGAGAGAAGTGAAGGCTTTGCTACATTACCATGGGTATCTCTACTACAAGGGAGGCAGCACTTTAGAAGGTGAGTCCAGGTTGTTAAGAGCCGTACCCTGGCTCTGTTCCCAACTGCCCACGGGCTGTAAAGCCCAGCACTCAGTACTCATCTTCAGTTGCCTTGACTATAGACTAGAATCATAGCATCTCTCTTAAAGGTTGAAGGGGGATATCCAAGTAATGGTTCCATATAGTGACTCAGAGTTCAGAAAGCCTTCCACGAAACTGAGACAGAGAAACAAAGCAAAAACAGGACTAAACAACAACTCAGCTCGTTGTAGGAACAAGCAAGCAATCACAAACGTGCTGGTTAGTGTCTGTCAGCTTGACACAAGCTTGAGACACCCAGGAGACTCCATCAGAATGGCCCTCGGGCAATCCTGTGGCGTTTCTTTGGTTAATTACTGATGTGGGGCTGTGTAGGGGTGCATGCCTTTAGTCCCAGCATTGGAACTGGGGTGGGGTGGGGGAGCAAGCAGAGAAGCAAGTGGATCTATCCTGTGTGAGTTTGGGTCCAGGCTGGAATACAAACCAAGCCCCAGGACAGATAAAGCCACACAGAGAAACTCTGTCTCAGAAAAACAAATAAACAAAACACAAAAAGAACAAACAAATGTGTGGGAAGGGCCAGGTCACCATGGGTGGTGTCACCCCTGGGCAGGTGGTCCTGGGCTGTGTAAGAAATATAGCTGAGTAAGCAATAAAAAGCTGCCTAGCAACTCCGCTTCAGTTCCTGTCTCCAGTTCCTGCCTTTACGTCCCCTGCCTTGAGTTCCTGTCAGACTTCCCTCAACTATAAGATAGAATCCAAACAAATGATTTCCTTCTGAAGTTGATTTTAGTCAAGGGTGTTTATCACAGCAATGGGAAAGCAAACTGGGATAGTAAATGAAAGCCATAGTGTTTTAAAGTCTTTTTTTTTTTTAAAGTTCCTTCATGTGCAGGTGTGTGTATGTGTCCTCCCCCACCCCCCGTCAATGGAGCTAGAGGACAACCTCAGGTGTCACCCTCAGAAATGCCATCAACTTCCTTTTAGACAGGCTCTCTGATTGGCTGAGAGTAGCTGGCCAGAACCCCACAGGGATCCTCCTGCCTCTGTCTCCCTTGAGCTGCAACTTTTGACATGAGTTCTGGAGTTATTCGCAGGTCCTTGTGCTTGCAAGGTGAGTGCTTTGCCAACTGGGCCCTCACCACCAGACCCTCATTCCTGTTTGGGAGGGGTTGTCCTCAAACTCAGTGTATCCAAGGATCCTGTTGAGCTCCCGGTCCTCCTGGTATGTGGCACCACACCAGCGAAGTCTTGGGGTGGGGGATGTCCTAAAGCCCCATCGGGTGGCCCCGGTGCCCTCCCTGTCCCTATGTCAGGCCAACCCTTCGTTACAGAGAAACGTTGCCCGTGACAAGAAATGGGCAAGTGTCCACAGCAGAACATTTCCACTTTATTCTCCGTAAACTCTTCTTTGGTAAACAAGAAGACAGGGGAACCCAAAGATAAAAGGAACACACAAGTCAAGAACACAAGGCGAGGGTGGTCACCCTCCACAGTAGCTCTGAGAAGACAGCTAGATCATTAGCAA
The DNA here is from genome assembly GCF_008632895.1 of Mastomys coucha. Taxonomy (NCBI): domain Eukaryota; kingdom Metazoa; phylum Chordata; class Mammalia; order Rodentia; family Muridae; genus Mastomys; species Mastomys coucha. Next base: position 248,279,904 of record NW_022196905.1, read on the forward strand.
GCTGGTGGGCAGAACCTGGAAATCCGGAGTCAGTGGTGGCCTGGGGTAGAAAGGAGGGGGTGACACAGCAAGAGGAAGGAGTCCACTCTGTGGGACTCAGAAGCCGAAATCATACAGCGAAGGAGCTCATGCATCAGAGCAAAGAGATTAGGGAAGCTCCACCCATGCCCCCGCCCACCATCCATGTGGCTGGTGACCCACTGCAGGCACAAACTGTCCATCAGGGTCAGGGATAGGCCGGTGCAGCTCAAAGGAACGCTACCAGTCACCCTCTCTCCATCTCTCCTTTCCAGCTCCACAGGCTGGTGTGTGCAAGGTGGCAGGGGTGGGGAGGTCTGGGAAGGAGTGTCAAGAGAGTTGGGGCAGTGGGGGCGGGGTTTAAGGGAGGCGCCATAGCAGCCCTTGTCCCTTTACCCCTTTACACTGGGGGCTCGCTGCAGAGCACAATCTCCAGGTCCTTTCTGTAGAGCTTCCCAGCCTCAGCCAAAGACATGACACTCTTCCTGTAAGTGGTGAGCTGCTGGATGTTCATCTCCTAGGAGGGAGAAAGAGGTGAGCGTGGGCTTAGTGCATGGCCTTGCCCAAAGGAGTCCCCTGTCCCCAACACAGTCACACCCAACAAATTTTCCTATTAACTCATCCTAGGACAAAGAGTCCAGATGGACAAAAGGCGTGGGTTTTGCAGTCAGGTAGAACTGGGTTAAAATCCTCTCACTGATTGGTTGCATTGTTTTGAGGAAAGCAGTCAACTTTCCTGGGGCTCAGCAAGGTTAGCTGAAAAATGGGGACACCAATAACCCTTGTCTCAAGGAGGTGTGGTGATGGCCATCGGTCCGGAGAGGGGGACTACTGTGGTGACAGTTGCGGTCTCTATACTCTGTCAAGTGTTTTCCTTATACAGTCTGGAGACAACCTCTCGAATCAGCTATTCTTAGCTTTATGCCAATGGTCCCCGCCCAAAGGTATTTTGCACACATTGAGGAACATCTTTCCTAATGTTGTAAAGTTCCTGAAAAGGCTGTGTAATTTGTACACACTGGGGGAAGGATAGGTGCCTAACTATGCATCATTTACATGTTATCAAGGAAAAGCCCTCCTTTTGGGGGAGGGGTGTTGTATCAACCCAAGGCTTGAAAGAAAATTCCCAGGGGGCAGTGTGTCAGGGAGAGACAGCCTAATTTTATGTCTTGCAATTCTGTTCAAAACTTGGGAAAGGCCTTAGGGATATTGAGAACTATTGATGTTCATTTCCGTCAGCCCATCCCTTCTGGAGCCTCCAGCAGTAATCTGCTTAGAAACCTTATCACAGCCCGAGCAGGCTCTGTTAAAACGAGGCCACACCTGCTCTGTGAGCTCACCAAAAATGGCCCTTTCCCTTTCTGGCTCAGGTGCTGGAATTTAGTCTTTCCGTTTGCTGATTCACTCTCTTAGTGCCCAGGTGCCAAGTCTGGAGCCTGGCATACGTGGAAGACTCCCATGTAAGCAGCCTTATTAATACCCCATTCCTCAGCCTTCAAGAGTTGCTTCCAAATCCCAGCCCCTGACTCCTTCCTTTCCTTTGTATGCACATCCGGGGCCAACCTGCAGAGGCAGCAGAGCTCTAGTCTCTGTTCTTCATATTAACTAAGGAGGAGCCCAGTGGATTGAGGACCAGGACCTGCAGGTCACTCTGAAGTTTAGTGCATGTGTCTGTGCAGACTTCACTAACCTCAAGTGACAGGCATGGCCTTAGAAAGACTATGCCTCATTCATGCAATGCAAGTCAGTGATGGTTTTTCTTCCAGCGCCCTAATATTCATTTGAGCACATATAGCCACAGAAATGATTTTCTTTTGGGATGTAGTGTCAGGAAAAGGGTTTCCTGAGTTCTCATACTGGCTCTGCCAAAGGCTTTCTTCTTCCTAGGAACTGTTTGAATCCTTATCATTTAGTCCCTGACTCTCTTATCCGAAGTGTGTGTAGGTAATATTAAAATGTAAATGTAGGTTCAAATCAATAAAGACTGATATGCAGGGTGAAGCCAGAGAGACCAGAAAGTACTGGCAAAGAGAGACAAATGGACCCAGAGGCTGCAGCGAATTTTTTTTTCCTGAAATTGAGCATTAAATTTAGTTCTTATTTGGCAGCTGAGGCAGTTAGACAGCTCTAGAAGTTACAGAGCGTTTGCTATTTAATTAAAGAAAGCGGCAGTCATTTTCTCAGTGAAAGCTATCTTCTGGCAGATGAAGGGAGACAGCTGCAAAGGCTGTCTGCTGGTCGCCATTCCACCGGATTCCTCCCACTGAGGGTACTGAGGTGAGACCATGAGGAGTGTGTGTGTGTGTGTGTGTGTGTGTGTGTGTGTGTGTGTGTGTGTTGGTGGGGGCATTCCTGGAAGATTCCTTAAAGGCAGTACCAGGCACAAAATTGCTGGTTTTCTTGACCTTTGCAAGAACCAAGCTCATCAGTGATTCCCTCCTAGCCTCTTCCCCAGCACTAGATTCTTCAGTTAATGGGTTTGGAACAATCTTTACCCCTCTCAGCTCCTGCCCTCCCAAATCTCTCTCTGTGTGTTAAAAGTCTTTCATGACGGCCGTTTGGCTGACACTTCTCCAGAATGGGCTATATCAATATTGCACTTATTCATCATCATTCACAACAGCCAACACATGGGGGCTTGCTTAGGTGACAAGCAGGTAGGCAGGATGACAATTATCACTCAGCTCTAAAAGGAGAGCTATAACATGCTATAACACGGATGAGCCTTGATTTCAACATGCTGAATGAAATTAACCAACCATGAAGTGGTCACGTAATTCCCCTTCTACATGGCACCCACAGCAATGAATGTACAGATGCAAGATTGCAGGACAGCAAGGAGAAGATGAGAGAGAGTGGGATTGTGGGTATTGGGTTTCAGTTTCACTGGACGAGACTTATGGAGATGGCGGTACTTACACAGGTGAAGAGTATGTTGCATACCACTAGGGCATATTCTTTTACAATGACAAATTTTGTTGTGTATTTTAAATCAATCCCTCCAAAAAGACACCCACTCCACAAATTGCAACTGTCTTGTCATCGCAGATCAGAGATAAAAGAATTCATCCCCCTCTTTTTCTCTTTGAGTGTGCTCATCTCTCCCAGCCCTGGGACCCTAACCCACTCCTGGGCTCATTTCCTCACCTTCTTGTTCTTCTCATAGAGATCCTTCAGGAGGGCGTCCAGCTCATTCTCGTCAATGTAGCCGCTTCCATCCTGAAGGTGGCAGCAGAGAGCAGTCAGCACAGTGCTCTTAAATCCAGACCCCAGTCATCCTGACCACAGCTCTTTCCACTACCTAATTTCAAGAGCTCTGGAGTGCGTGCGTGCCTCTGTGTGTGTGTGTGTGCGTGTGCATGTGTATGTGTGTGAGTGTGTATGAAAGATGGTATGTATGTGTGAGGTGCGTGTGTATGTGAGTGTATTTGAGTATGTTGTGTATGTGAGAGGGTATGTGTGTGTATTTAAATGTGTGGGGAAGTGTCTGTATGTTTGAGTGTGCACGTATGTGTGTGAAAGTGTGTGCATGTGTGTATGAAAGTATGTGTGTGTGTAAGTTTTGTATGTATGTGTGTGTAAGTTTCGTATGTGAGTGTGTGTGAGAGAGTGTGTGTATATATGTGTGAGTGTGAGAGAGTGTGTATATGTATGTGTGAGTGTATGTGAGAGTATGTGTGTGTGTGACTGTGTGTGCATGTGTGTTTAGAGAATGCATCTAACCTTTCTGTTTGTCTACAAAGAAAAGTGTCCAGACCATAGGACAGAATAATGCACTTAATTCTGTCAATAGCAGTTAATACCAGACAGCTCAGTACAAACTGGCTGCTTTTCTGGTGGTGTTTCTTATTTGCATTACAAATATAAATGCGGTCACAGAAGCTTAGAGGTAACTGAGTATAGCTGTTAAGTCTACCCACCAACCCTTTAGTTATAAAGGAGACCATCAGAGTCACGTGGGCAGGGGACAGCTAAGATTGGGGTGGAGCTAGGATATGACTCTCACTCCCAAAGACCCGGAAAACAACTGACTGAGCTCTGTATGGCAGTATAAACATGCACAAGCTGGTTATCCCAGCACTCAAGAGTCTAGGGCGAGACCAGAGGGTGAAGAATCTGATCACATCTCAGGCTACATAGAAAGACCCTGTCTCAAAATTGAAATGAAAGAAAGGAAGGAAGAGCAAGGGGGGGGAGGGAGAGGAAGAAGAAGGAGAAGGAGGAGGAAGAGGAGGAGGAGGAGGAGGAGGAGGAAGAGGAGGAGGAAAGCCAAAGCAACCAAACAAAAGACCATTTCTACCGCCATATCATGACCCAGCTCCACCATGTCCACATGTGTCTCTGAGCAAAATCTGTGGGCTTCTGTAGATTAGGAATCAAATGTCATTTGTTTTCCCACAAAGCAGAAGAAAGAAACCACAGGCCCAGGTGCCCCTTCTGGAATGCATGGCCATTGTTACCACAGGTGACAGGGAGTCTTCCTTCCTACTCCATACTGTTCCCTCTCACCTTGTCATAAAATGTGAAGATGGCATTGAACTCTTCTGAGGTCAGTTTCATACCCTGGAAAGACCAAAGAGTTAAAGAAATGAAACCCCAAAGTATAAACAAGGGAAAGAGAGGGTAAATGTGTAAGAAATCATATAAGTCTGCATGATTTGGTGCATGCATGCATATGTGTGTGTGTGTGTGTGTGTGTGTTGGTGTTGGAACAAAGGCAGGCAGAAGGCTGAAGCTCCGAGAGATGAGGGGAACAGAGAAAGCCAAAAGAAAGCAAAGCAACGTTTGTACCTGAAATTTCAGCAGGAAGTTTTCTTGTACAGGCAAGAGTCTGGAAAGAAAATATTAGAACAGAGATTAGAGGATGTGCCATGGGCAGCAGACACTCAGATAGGAAGCAGTGTCTAGAGGAAGCATCTGTAGCCATGGAAACAATCGTTATGGAAACAATCGCTGAGCACTTTATAAAACAGGAGTTGGGTAGAATGTTTCAAAAAAAGGAAGAAAGAAATGGACAAAGTGTGGCAGCAAGGTTTCCAGTTCCTGGGGCGGGCAGAGAGGCAGTGGGGACAGTGAGGAAGCCTGACACTATGGGAGTCAGGGGTTGGGGGTGGGGAATACGAAGTTCCAGCTGGTTTTGTCTTGGACTCAGATGGGGATAACAGCACAGGAGCCTGTTCAAAGTGACACCAGGGGCAGGAAAAGCACATACCTGGACATCTCTGAGAGGCCCAATTTGCCATCTCCATTTAAGTCAAACATCCGTAGCTGTTGGGGACAGAAAGGGGTAGCTGGGTTATCTGAACTTCTCATTTAAGGGCCTTCACCTGCCGTCATCTGCACTGGGGTCACTTGAAGCTAGGGACCAGCCTGGTCTTAGTCACTAGGGGAGCCAGTGACGATTCAGTACCTCTGGGATGGTGAGACACAACAGCCATCACTGTGGACATAGGCCCACCCTCTTGAGGTTCATCTTCTCCTGGAGCTTTATCAGTTCCCATGGAGACAGAGAACCCTTAAGCCCAATATCACCATGGGAGTCAGTTCAGGGAGAACCTTCAAGGATGTATGGTGCTTTGAACTTTCACTTACTATCATGAGACACTTGACATAAGCCTGAAGCATGGGCAGAGAAAGAACCCTGCCCATTAGAAGTCTCAGGGCTCAGGACCCATACCCCACAACACTAGAAGAGAGGCAATGATATCACTTACTATGGTCTGGGTGTACTCCTGGAGTTTAGGTTCATCATAGGGCCTGTTGGCCTTCTTCAGGAGGTCGGACAGGAATCCCTGAAATACCAAAGGCCTGTTCAGAGCCCAATTTCCTCATTTAGTTCCCCCTCCCACATTCACTTACTTACTCCTTTAAAAAATCAGAGCTGATCTTTAAGCTCTACCATTTATATAGCTTACATTTCTCTAACTTTCTTACCATCTGTGGTATGACCATAAAGGGCTTTGTGTGGCTCCTGGCGACATATAACCTTGCACATAGAAGAGAAGGTAGAGACTGGCTTTGACTCCCTTCTCAGAACTCAATAAAGGGCCCAGCTATGCCCAAGAGTCACTGGTTTCCCAGAAGAATTGGGATAGAGGTCTAAGTTAGATAGCCAATCTTCTGGAATTTCCTCAAGAGTGCCTATATTGAATCCTCAGGTGCCAAAAAGTGTGTTTTGGTTGAATGCCTGGTCCGGTAGCTTCCTATTGCTGGCACAGGACTTCTTCAAAGAAGTCAGCATTTGGTCTCTAAGGAGTCCACAACCTCATGTTCCCCATTCAACATCGCTTCCCTCCCTGGTTCTTTGGACTCACCAAGACTCTGGTCTCGCCCTTACTTTCCATACCCCCCAAAGTTGATCTTTAAGCTTTATCAATTAGATAGCTTACATTTCTTGTACTTCACTAGCCCCTTAACATCTGTGAAATGACCATAAAGACCTTTGGGTGGCTCCTGGGTACATACAACTTGCCCTCCTCTGTACCGTCCCTAGGACCCCTCATACCTTGAGCTCATTTGCTTCGATGTAGCCACTCCTGTCTGTGTCGTACTTCCGCCAAGCCTGCAATGGGAATGTCAACCTAGTCACAAAAACCTATCAAACCCTGCCACCCTCCTCCAGGTTCTCTTTAATGGGACAGTAGGGTCTTGGTGTTAAGGATGTTAGAGTCCTCACTTTAACAAGGAACAGTGACTTAGCCCTTTAGTGTCACAAAGGAGGAAACAAGGTTACATAGAAGAGGAGAAAAACTACCTGGCAAAGGCCTCTTACTTTAACTTGCTCTAGGCTTAGGTCCTTTTTTGGATTTACTGTTTGTTTTGTCTGTTGAGGGAAGTATGATGTGCTCATCACTGCAGGCTTGTGGGGAGACCAGGGAACAACTTTGTAGAAGCTGTTTTCTCCTTTCAACATGGGTGCTTTGGAGTTCGAACTCAGGTTGTTGGACTTGACGGCAATCACCCTTACCCACTGAGCCATCCCACTGGCTCCTAGGTCCTCTTACGGATCATCCTGTAAATTAGGGTTAACTTTTTTTCTAAGTGCTAACCAGGCAGTTTTGATCCGGGATAGAGCAAGGGCCTGATAGATCCTAGGTTTGCCTCAGGTATGAGGTCTCCTTTTATTCATGAGGAGTGAAGGAGAAGGCAGGGATGGGAGGCAAACTCAGGAGGGAGCAGGAACAGGCTTGGTTACTGTTTACTGTTCTCAGTCTGCCATCCTCCCACAAAGATGTATTTGATAGACATGTTCAATGGTCAAGAAGAATTGGCAATGCAATTGATTATTTTAGATTATCCCCAAAACACGACTCCCTTGCTTTTCTTATAAACCCCCCTCTTCTCTCTGAAAATTACCTATCTTCTGCTCTCATATGGTTCAGGGAGATTGAGCCCCATCTCCAGATCTCCAGAGTAAGCATGTGACCTAGGCCTGCCCGTCCCCCCCACCCCCCCAGCCCTGGGCTCTCTGGTCAGAGTCTTTTATTTGGTGAAGGGATCAGACCTCTGTAAAAACCAGGGCTGAGCTTGCTGACCACAACAGCTGCATCCTTTAACTCCTTGGAGGCAGTTTCAGGTGGATGACATAGAGTCTCACCACCATGGAGATGGGGTCTCTTCCAGCTCCAGTGGAGCCTTCAGGAACTACAACTCAGCCAGCATCCCCACTGGTGGTTCATAAGATGCTGTAGACCAGAGCTACCAGGTAAGCAGGTTCAACCATAGACACCATTAGATAACAAGTCTTTGTCTCTTTACGGTGTTAAATGTGGGGGATAATTTGTCACACAGCAGCAAGTAACTTATAATGTCCTGAGAGTCTGTGGTCCCATATATAAGGACTCTGAAACCATCAGGTGGGAGATGGAATAAACTGCCCGGGTCTGTGGAAAAGAGTCCCAGAGAACCTGGCTCCCCTCAGTCTTTATGCTATATTTTTGTTTCATATATATATATATTTTAAATTTCTTTCAAATTTTGTTCCTTTGACTTTTCTGCTTATCACCCCGTTCAAAGCCACACTTGAGCCACACTGGGTTTCCTGAGAGGGGAAAAACAAAGTCAAATCTCTTCCCTGAATTTTCCCTCTAGCACATGCTACCTCTGTATGAGTGCCTCTCGTGTTGACAGGAGTCATAGAACTTGTGGACAATTTAGGGTCTTTGTTATATGTGTGTGTGTGTGTGTGTATACATATATACATATATATACATATATGTACATATATGTGTATATATATACATACACATATATATAAAACCAAACCAGTGTGATTTTCACTGCATACTAGGACATCTGGTCTTGGTTTTTCTTGGAGTTTATGAAATACAAGCAAACCCATCCTCTAGACAGCTTGGGTAGCTGCCATCCAATCCTCTTCCACAGGGCAAAGCATTCAGAGGCTACTCTAACTATGATCCTGCAGTAGGTCTGACTGCCCTCACCCACCCCCACCACACGCACACACACACACACACACACACACACACACACACACCTCTACTGTATGCTGGCTCTGGGCTCTAAGCTCTCAACTTCCTTTCCCTTCTACCAAAGTGTCCTTATTCTCTTCTCATTCTAGGAAGAGAGTTAAAGAGACCTAGGCTATGCAGAATCTAAAAAAAAATAAAAGAAGTCCTGAGGTATTCCTAAAATTAGATGTTAAATGTTGTGCTCAGTGGGATGGGGTCTATGGGAGAACACAAGCCTTTTAGGGCTTCTGAGGGACCATTTCATGTTTGCAGATGCTAAGAATGGAATGAATAGCTAACCCCAGGAAGCGGTGGTTCTGGAGGGGGTGGGATCCCAGGAGATGTCTGTGAGAGTGAGGCTGTGCTTGCTCTGCAGACATGCATGGGTTTAGAAGGGTAAAGGCATGCAAGAGTATAGCATCATGTCAACCACGTGGAGAGAAACTGCATCGAGAAACACAAACGAGAGAGAGAGAGAGAGA
>NW_022196905.1:248289199-248354284 GCF_008632895.1 Mastomys coucha
GGGAGGGGAGGGGAGGGGGAGGGGGAAAGGGAGGGGAGGGGAGGGGGGAGAGGGACTTTGCTTCTTTGAAGCATCCCTGACTCTTGAAAGCTATATGCATCCCATTCCCAGACAAGAGATGGAGTCAGGACCACTCTCTGCATCTCTACAAGGAAGGAAGGGGTAGGCACAGTCGTCTCTTCCTTCTCCCCTCTCTTTTATCTTTGTTTCCTTCCTTTCCCTCCTCTTTCCTCTTCCTTCCTCCCCTCTCCTCTTCCTGCATTTCCTTCTGTGTTAGGAAGAGAACCCAGGGCCGTGTACATGCTGGACAAGCATTCCATCATTGAGCCACATCTTCAGCCCACATCCATTTTCTATAGACAATCAATCAATCAATAAAACACTTATTGGGATATACCACTTTTCTTTGACACAGGCAAAAGAACTAAGGATGAAATTAGCACGTCAATTACTGACTTGTAGAGTTTTGCCATCTCAGAAAAACCGGAGAAAATCCTTTACATCGCCTTAAAATTAAACCCATATCTGATTTTTGGGCAAACTGCACTAAAAAGAATAAGTCTTTCAGCTTGGAAACTGGTTCTTTCCAACCAGGGGACCTTGTGGAGGCCTGAATCCTGATTCACTGTGGCAGAGAGTCTACAGGGATCCAGGTGATACCTCTGCTACACAGACCACATTCCAAGTAGTACAGCCCCTTAGGGTCTAGCATCTCCCAGGGACTCTTTGCGGGTGTTAGGGCAGGCCTTCTCTAAATACAGGATGAAGGTAGGCCTCCACGTGTAGAGCGAAGTCTCACCTCCATAAACTCAGCGCTGGAGCCCACGTGCTGCCTGAAGCACAAAAGGAAATTCTCTTCGGTCGGCAGGATCTGCGCCAGCTGGGAAACACAGAAAACCACATCAGTGTGAGAGCAGGAGGCTCCCACAGGAAGGATGGAAAATGGCCAGCCGAAAGTGGTATGGAAATCGCATTGTGCTCTATTTCATCTCTTTCCTTAAGCACAGAGGCTGGCAGCCCTTCAAAGGGGTAGGAGGTTCTAAGAAGTGAGATGCCTCGGATGATGTGCTCTATTCCCGGGAAAGGGGAGCCTTTACCATTTGGGACGCTGCTTTATTGGTTGCAAATGAAGACTTCAACAACTTCATTCTCAAAAATTGCAAATACCCACCACGCATCCTGCACTTCCGGCAACCCATCGAACTGCTTTGCACCCCCTCGCTTCTCTCCCAGAATCCCTGGGCTAAGGCAATCCTAATGAGTTTAATCAACTCCTCCCTCAAATGAGACAAGCCCATTCCCCTCACCAGCGATTGGCTTTGGAGTAGGCATGTGACTCAGGTTGGCCAATGACATGTGAGAGGCGGGCTACTGTGGATTGTAGGGAAAATTTGCTTGCATTTAAAGAGGGGCGCACTCTGCAAACGAACATAGCTGCTTCTAGATGGGATGTCTGAAGTGTTACCAGTCCTCTGGCTACAAGATGGAGGAAGACAATGGTGTGTTGTTGGTGTGGTGGTGGTGGTGGTGTTTTATTTTTGTCTTTTTTTTTGGGGGGGGGGTGTTTTTGTTTTTTAAAGCAGGAGTCAGAGCCGGGAAAAGAGTGGCAAAGCCACCTTCACCATGGCCTCGTTCTTTAGTAGTGTCTCTTGACTCAGTAGTGTCTCTTGACTTAAACAAGGAATAAGTAAACCACAGCCAAGTGCCACACAGGACCCAAGGTGCGTTGGGGCTCATTTCCAGTATCTGCTCCCCTGTTACAGTGGCAGTGTTGAAGAGTTGTAAGCAGAGACACCTCGGTCCAAAAACCCTGAAATACATCTTACAGGTTGTATCTAATTAAAGAAGATGACCCTGAGATTTACAACATGGACGCGTTGTATCGTGCCATCTTTTAAGTTGATTTGTGGTGCCATTCCTCAGTGGCCTGAAGGGCAACTGCCAGCTGGATACAATTCACCCCCCATCCCCCTTCCCCACCTCCTGCAGGCAAACTACTCTCAGCTAAACTAGAGCAGCCCTACTGGGGAAGGTCTATGGCTCCCTCAATTCTTGGGCAGAGCAGAATGTACCCAATGACTTACTAATGTGGGCCTCCAGGTGAAACACAGAGTTCTGCTGGAGAAAGGCCAAGGCAGAGATGGACTCCAAGCATACCCTTCTCTCTGCACTTTGCAAACAATCCTCTCTTCCTCTCTGATCTCCGTAGCATGCCACAACTCCTGGACACTGTCTCAAGCTTCATTTCTAGAGCTGCTTCTGCTCTGTTGTAGAATTTGAACCAATATATCCCAGGAGATCAAGGCCCTGGTTTATGGGCTACTCCTATCATTCCTGGACTCTCAACCACAGGTAACAAACTGATGATCACAGCTGACTTACATATTTATGTATAAGTCTTGAGTATATATACCTGGGTGAGCATGTAGGTATATGTAGGCATATAGAAATTACATGGACTGTATGTCATGCATGTAAATTATCTACATACAATATATACTAAGTTTCATTTTTGGATGTATTTAGGAGAGGTATGCATACTCCTATTAACTAGTCTTCCCACCGTCCTAAGCTTGGCTTATCACACATTTGCAGCAACTGTTGGATCCTGAAAGCATTTAGGGAGCAGACTCTAGACCATTGTTTGTTGCTTACTCTTTCCTTGGGTGACACACAGAGAAAGCCCCTACTCAGTCGGTTTGGTTGGCTTAGGTACTCAGGTAGAGATGCTTCATGCTGTACCTGAGCCTGGGAAGTGGAGATGGACACAAGGACTACAGCCTCAGCTGGGCCCCCTGGCTCTCCTCAGCCACGCCCCCAGCTCTTCTCAGCCACGCCCCCTAGCTCTTCTCAGCCACGCCCCCCTCAGCCACCACGCCCCCTGGCTCTCACCTCTGCCATCTCAATTTTCCCATCTGAGTTCTTATCATACTTCTGCATGAACTCCTTCATCTTCTCTCCAAAATTGTCACTCTTGGACATCTGTGGACAGAGAAAGGAGGCTGATCTTGCTGCCATGTTATGTAGTGTTGAGGATCTCATTGAGTATCATTTTGTGTCCTAAACATGGCTCAGAAACGTGTGGCGCCTGTGCTCCGATCGTCAATCTCTGCTTTAGATCAGAGTCACATGATTATCAAGAGGACACAGAACACCCGGGCATGTTCTGTACCATGTGATTAGATGCATCCTTTGACGTTTGAGATGGGTCGATCCACAGCTCCACGAGGGGTCCCACCTTATTCCCACCACTCCAATGTGAGTTACAGCTTTTAGCACAACCCAGCTCCACCCACCACTCCACAATAGGTTCCGACCGTTTTCACCAATACAAAACGAATCACTCATTCGCCTCTTCACAGACACGCTTGCAATTCTGCAGTCCTCTTATCTGATGTCACACTAGAGAGAATGTGAAGGAACCACACAGCCAAGGGGCGACTTAAACCCCCCACTTAACTATTCTAAGCATAGAAACATAGATTATTTATTAAGAGTCCCTTTAGCCTGTTATCCCTCAACTTAAACATAGTGGTCTCTTGATGGTCTGGAACCTTTTCCCGGTTTAGGGTATGGCTGAGTTGTCACCTGCACCAAGGAACTCTTTCTTATCCTCAGTCAATGCTGCAGCCCCTCTCCCATCCCCATGAACATCTACTATTCTGCTTCCTGCCTGGTGTCCTTCCACTGAGGTTTCACTCTTCTTGGGATTGACCCAAGTGAAATTCTACAAATTCTGAGAGCTTCTTCTGGATTTCTCTATATCACCTTTGACCTTTGAATTTGATCTCAATGTACCAATCTTTGTCAGTCTCTATTTATCTGTATTTACAAATACACAAGGTTTGATGCCAACTACTTATCATAAATGTGGGTTACCTAACAGAGGTTTGCTACAGTTCTCAGTGGGCAAGTCATCCCTGCATCTCACAGGTAAATGGGCTCCAAGATGCAGTGACTTTCTTCAAGTTCACCCAGGTAAATACAGTTAGAGATTAAAAGCCTAGCTCCCACACCCAAAACCCACATGACAGATGGTCTGGGAACCTTTCCTAGATGACAGCAATTGGGATTTCTGTGGACAGACTTGTCAGTCACCCTCGTGCCAGCTGAGGGAGAGAATGACTAAGAGGATGAATGGTTAGATTTGAAACTCTGAATCAAACACATTCTTCTGTGTAGCTCATGATTCCAGAGTCCATTTTAAAAGCTGGGATTTCTGTATCCTGGTCTCATATCATCCTAGTAATGAGGGCTGGTGAGAGATCTGTTGGCAAACGCATCCACACACTACGGCCAGTTCTCTTATACCCATGGCTTCTGCATGTTTCTCACTGGGGTACTTTGCTGAGCAGAGAGCCAGGAGCTCATACTTAACTGATTTCTCTTAAGAACAGAGCTAGCTCAGAAGATTTACTAGTAGGTAGTGAGTGGATGAGACAGTGGGTGGGAAGCAAGAGACAAGGAAGACCCTCAAAGGAGCCAGGGGAGCAAGTAGCAGGGGGAGTGGGCCCCATATATTCCAGACTAGACACAGGACACAATAAACCAGCTCTGGTCACTTTAGATTTTCAGTATGTTGCATGCCTCTCCCAGAATGCTTTAGCAAACTCAACAGGTTGGTACTAGAGGAAATAATAATATTCCTGTCATTAAGGACTAGGCCATGATCTGGAGTCACTTTGTATAGTTCAAAGGTCATGACTCTTCCAGACCAACAGGATGGTCAGGGCTCAGGGGGTGCTTCTAAGGGGTACCCAGTTTTCCTCTGTGTCCTTACAGAGAGGCCAGCCTTTGTTGGTCTGGAATATTGGGTCTGTTCCCCATTCTCCACCAGGGGACATTTGATTATGTCTGGGACATATTTTTTTTAGTGGTGTGTTTGTTTGTTTTGACAGGGTCTCACTCTGTAGCCCTGACTATCCTGGGACTCACAAAGTAGACCATATTCGTGTCAGACTCACAGAGATCTGCCTGCCTCTGCCTCTCAAGTGTTGGGATTAAAGGTTTGCACCATCACACCCGACTTGGGTCATTTCTGATGCCCATGACTTGGCTATCTCATGGGCAGATGCAAGCATGTTGGAGAACACACTATAACATAAAGACATCCCCCATAACAAAAACTATTCAGCCTCAGATGTCAACAGTGCTGAGGCTGGGACACTTACAGGCATTTGGGGTCCTCTGAGAACCCCATCTTGAATTATAAACCCTTGTGATTCTGGCCCGTGTTCTCAGGAAAAAATATTCATGCACACATAAACACATACCTGAGTAGTTTGTGGCATTCATAAACTCTTGGCTTTCATGATGGTTATCTCTTGAAGGCATCCAAGGATGTTTAAATTAGGTGCTCTTAGAGAGAGAACCTGGCTTTTTTTTTTAATATCCTTACAAATGAAAGACTCTTTAGTACCAAGATTGGAGAGACCCCAGTTCTCTAGACATACCTTGGGACAGACCATTCTCAAGACTAGACAGGTCAAGATGACAGAAAACCCCAAACGCAGAGGTGGAGCACAGGCTTACCATGCCAGAACCTTTCCTTGCCTTCTCCAGCTCTTGGAAGAAGTTTTCTAGCTCTTTACCTTCAATGTACCCATTTCCTGTAACGATAGATGAAAATAAAGAAAACAACAGAGTTAACCTTAGAGCTGAATAGTAAGACTAGGAAGTCACCACCTCTGGAGAACTTTCCTCCCACCAGTCTGTAAACAGGTGTCTTGGCCAATCATGTTAAGTATGGGTCCTTGTCCCCAGAGCACTTGCAGGCATGTGCTCAAGATTAATAATGAGCATCCTTGGAGTACCCAGCCAGCAGCTGCAGAACCCTGGAGGAACAGACATCTGGTCGGCTGGCAGAGATGGCTGTGGTTCCTGAGCAAGTGCTGCGTGCTGGAGGTCCCACGGGAAGCATTGTCTGCTTCAGGATTTGTCAGCAGGTAGTAGGCCTGGGACTAGGGGAGAAGTTGTGTTTCTGAGCCTGAGCAGGTGTATAGAGTTGGAGAGTGTTCTCTCAACAACCATGTGGAGCCCTAGAGTGTGACTCTATTTGGAAGTAAGGTTTTTATAGATGTCAGTAGTCATGACAGACGTCAAAGCATAGAGGAGTCAGAGGCAACAATTAGAGCAACACATTTCCAAGCTAGAGAGTATTGTAGATTGCTGCTGCCCCTAGAAGCGGAGGCACACAACAGTTTCTCCCCCAAAGCCTATAGTGTATGCATGAGCACATGTACACACACACACACACACATACACACACACACACACACACACACATCTTGATTTCAAAGTTCTAGCCTCAAGAACTAGAAAGGCATTTATTTCTATTGTGTTAGGTTACCCAATCTGTGGTACTTTGCTATGGCAGTCCCAAGAAAAAAATGTAGAAGGGATCCATGAGACAAAAATAATTCAACCCATCTCATCTGCAGAGTGGCTTATTATAGTTAAATAGTTTTGCTTGTTGTTATTTGAGACAACGTCTTACCATATAGCCCAGCCTGGTCTCAAACTTAGGATCCTACTGCTTCTGCCTCCGAGATGGTAAGATTATAGCCATATGGCTGACATGAGGCTTTTGGAGAGAGAGAGAAAGAGAGAGAGAGAGAGAGAGAGAGAGAGAGAGAGAGAGAGAGAGAACATGGATGCACAGGTTGTGTGCACCCATGTGTGCACATATGAAGACAAGGGTCAATGTTGCATACCTCTCTATCATTTTCTGCCTTATTCTCTCACTGAACCTGGATCTAATTATTTTGGCTAGATTATCATGAGTTTAGAGATCTGCCTGTCTTTCCCCACAAGTTCTGGATGTACAGGTGTGTACAACCACATCTGGCTTTGACACAGAATCTGGGAATCAAACTTGGATCTTTATGCTTGTGCAGTTGTCGCTCCAGCTTCGAGGTGGGAGTTTTCTCTATATAAACCACACAGTCTGTGTACATGATGGGAAAGTGCAGTGATTGTAACCAGGTCTGAAGGACAAAGCTTGACTTGTCTGAAGATCACATGAGTAAGAAGTCATATAGGTTCTTACAACTGGAGCCTGAATGGTCCAGACACTAGTGCTGAGATGAGTCTATGGCCAAGGTCACTGGTCTGTGCTAGCATTTACGGGAGAAATTCAGGCAGGGCTAAGGCAGTGGTTCTAGGATTTACTGCATATTGGGATCTCTTGAGGATCATTAAAAAATATGAGTGTCTGGCTCTCATCACTAGATATCCTGATATCAATAGCTTGGACTGTGAAGTCAACATCTTAATTTTTTCTTTTTTAAGGCTCCCAGATGATTTCCTTGTAGAGCAATGTTAGCCAATCACTAACATCAAGTTCCTAATTTGATCAATAGCAGGGGAGCAAGGTCCCCATCAAGGAGATCCAACCTGAATTGTTAAGAAAGTGGTCCCTTTCTTCAAGGGCATATGGAATTGCAGACTTAACAAAAGAACCGCACAGAAGCATTTGCCTTGGCCTCTATGGATCACATGGGGGTGGGAGGATCTTTCCAACCTCTCTTCCTAGTGCCCCTGAGGTCTTAAGTCCCAAATAAATAACCTTGGAGGCCATCCCTCCTGGGGAAGATGCTCCAATAAATATCGTACAGAGAAAATTGCATGAGATGAACTATGCATTTATTTTTGTCTGCAAAGAAAAGGTGATTACTGGGCCCCTCTGGGAGGAGGCAATTGCCTTTTCTTCTAGGATATTCTAAAGAGTACTTCGGAAGGGTTGGAAATTCACAAGGAGGTGGGGCTTGTTGCTCTGTGAGGCCAGCTGGGGTGAGGTGGGGTGATCAGGAGCTTTCTAGGCAAAGAAACAGAGGTGTTGTTGACGATCCTCTGAGTTGGTGCCCAGTGCTATCTCTCTGACCTGACAATTATCCCATGACTTAGATGTAAATGCCCCTTGACTATGGGCAAGTGCAAAGCCTTGGTCCTCACCCTCTTCCTGTAGGAGGCTTTACAAAGGTAGGCAGGGAAGCAGAGCTCAGCTCTGAGCCCGTCTTCAGCTTCCAGAATCCCAAGGCTAGGGTGAGTGGAGTTAGAGCTGAGGGAGGGAACTTAAAGATGGACCTATGAGGATGAATCACAGTCCACGATATAGAGGCCACTGGGGCTGGGGGCAGGAGCTGAGGTTGGGTGTGTGGAGGAGTGTGTGTTTCCTGAGCGTGTCAGACAGTAAATGATGGGAAGAAGAGGCAGCCACACGAGGAGGAACTGCATGCACTCAGCTCTGCATAGCATCCCTTACCAAAAGCCCTCCCCGACAGACCCACTTCACATGGCCGGTGATGGTCTGTCATTTCTCTATCCCTCTACTCGCTGTGTAGGGTGTTGGTAAAGTTACCAGCCCTGCTTATCTAGGGATGGACACTGTTTCTCCTCCTGGGACACCCAGACTATGAGCATCACCTCTCTAAACCTCAGTTTCCTCAACTGTAAAATGAGACCAATGATAGTTCCTCCTCCTGTGACCACTGGAGAGATGCAACTGGAGGAAAATAAACTTGCAGTGCTGACCCACACAAGCCTCAACAATGCCATTGTTACAGGCACTGGTCATTACCACCATGGTTTCTGCCTCCAGCCCCATGTTAGGAACACTTTGGCCTTGGACTGCTAAATGATGGTGTAATGAAAATAGAGGTGTTCCCCCCCCCCCCAAGAACCTTTGGAAGGATGGGCAAGAAAGGCCTCAGTGAACAGCCTCAGGCAATGGGAAGAAGAAAGAGAAGAAAGAATAAACTTAGAGGCTGGGAGAAGGGACCAGGAACTGAGATAGTGGCTTTGTGCAAAGAAGCCTTCTTCTTAGATACATCGAGCAGAATGGGGGTTCCCACACACACCCATGTGGGCATGATCAGAATCCCCATGTGTCTTCCTGAATGAAAGAAGATAATTTAGCTCCATGCAATGAGCTTTTGTTTCAAAGGGAACAACCGCTCCAGGCTGTAGACATGGCCCTGTTCCTACAAATCACAGAGTGGTCCAAAAGCATGTGACCAGACATTGAAAAGGCCAGACAGGCTATTGAAGGTGGAGAGTGAGAAATAGGGAGTGGACACACGGGCCCAGGAGAAGGCTTTCACCACTGAAGGAACAGGAGTTCCCTCCAAGGCCACACCCAGGCATCATTTAGGCATCCACCAGGCATCATCCGACCTTTCCTGCCAGGCTGGGGTACAGCAGCAGTTGGCCAACATCCTTCTAGGAAGATTTAAGCACTGGGCAAGTGGTTTGCTTTTTCTGTGACCTTGTTACAGTTCGGGGAGGTGTGGGGGGGCACCAAGTAAATCTCTTGTGGATGGGCATTTATAAAAGATGTGGTTACCATAGTAACCATCATTCCTAACCTCCTTCAAACCATGAATATTAAGGGGAGGGGGCTGAGCGGGAGCTGGGGGCCTCGCATCCCTCCTGAGCCTGCTTTTGCTTCCGTATTTCACCACCGTGTACCCCAAAGCTAAGGACAGATAGCGTTTCATTATCATTAATCTGAGCCCAGAGGATTGGAAACTCTTGACTGAAGGATTCTGTACCCCAGAAAGGTTCACTTGTTCCTCCCTGAGGTTTGAATGTACAGATTTTCTGAGGTGAGCAGGCAAAAGGTACCCAAGGAGGAGGGGCTGTGCCACCAGTTTCACGACTGTCCCTTGCTCTAGAACAAGCCAGTTCCTCTGGGCTCCTGTTTTTCTCAAGTGAGCAAAACTACTTAAACCCTTTCTACTCGATAAGTCATCAGGAGAGCCATTCAAAGTAACGTTTTGGAAGCGTTCTGCAGAAGGTAACATCTCCTATAAATAGAGCATCATTTTTCACTCCCTCACCTCTTCAACCCTAAGGGTTTCTGACAACTTCTGGTCTCTTTAGAGTGCTGGTTCCCAACCAGAACCTTGGGAAGCTAAACAGCAGTGCTGTTGCCTGCGCCCCACGCCAGGCTCTCTGACTTAATTGATGAGGTGCGCGTGTCTTCCCTGCTCCCAAGGCTGGCAGTACGTCTCAAACAGGAAGGTGTATAACCATCACCTGGGGATCTTGTTAAAGTAAAAAGTAACTTTAGAGTACCACAGAAGAGCTGGTTGTTCCTGCGTGGTATGTGGACCGTGGCAACCAGGGAGCTGGTTAAAAATGCAGAATCCATGTCTCGAAAAAAACCAGAAGGAGAAAAAAAAATGCAGACTCCATCTCAGTGGTGGTGTGCTTACAAAGCATGTGTGAGATATTAGGCTTAATTCCTAACCCTGACCTCCCTAAAGGGCAGAATCTTAGGCCCCTCCCTCAACTTTCTGGATCTCTCAGAGTGTGGTGGCCGTGGATCTGTCTAACCACACCTCGGGTGTTCTCTCGATTCCTGTGGTGGCAGCATCGGTGTACTCAGGAAGCTCGTTAGCGTTTGTGGTACTTTGCATAGCAGGCATTGGCCAGTTCTAAAGACCTTCCATTTCTTCCCTGTTCTCCTTAGGTTTCTGCCACACAAACACATTGATGTTATAATCCTACCCTGGAAAAGAGGCCTTGTGGGGGTTGGGTGTTTCCATTGCGTGGCTAACAGAGATCATGATTTCCTTTTGCTCATCCTAGGGATAAAGCCTGTCTTATCTCTACTTGTCTGGATTTCTCTATCCATCACATATATATATATACGCTCCCCACACCTCTCTCCTAGCGGCTCCAGGGTTTGAAAATGCCCCAGATTGGCAGCTCATGGAAGAACATTTGGAAACTGCTGTTTTAATCTGCTACTTCTGGAATAGGGCTCAGGAGCTGGGCTGGGTCCCCCGAACCTGTGGACAGCTGGCAGCCTGACACTGGGCTGAGTCCCAGGCCTATGGAGGCCAGAAGGAAGGGGCAGATTGAGGGAGAGAGGTAAGACTGCAGAGAGCCAAAGAGGAGGGGAGGAGGCCAGAGCCTGAGGGTCCAGATGGGGCTGGCTGGGCACAGGAGAGCATCTGATGCAATCCGCCAGGAGAGATGCCAGGCGGCCGGGCGGGTGCTGCAGAGGCTCTGTTCTTGAAGAGTCTAGTGCCTGCTCTATTAATTCTGGCTCTGTGGGAATTGGGGAAGATTTCCCTGAGGGGTCTCCTGAGCCCCAGCAACCTCCCCAAAGGCCTTAGCTAGTAAAAGCACCTGTGTCTGGAGTGAGAATAAGCAAGGGAGGGACATAGAACACCTGGGTTGCTGGCTGCCCGGGCAAGGGCAAGCTGAAGTATCTTGTTAGTACAAACACAATACCTCAGTCCTGCCCCATGGCTGCCTCTCCAGAGAGCCCCCCACCCCACCCCCTGCCGCTCTTCATAGACCTAGCTTCCCCACTTCTGGCTGGTGCAATCACAGTCCAAGAGGTGAGATGATGGCTACCCAGAGACTACACGGCTCATAGTACATAGACCGTGTACACCCCACACCAAAGGGGAGCGTTAGTGAGATAATCAGTGTAGGGGTGAAGGAGACTAGGGGGAGCAGGCAGTTTCTAGGAGCCACCCCACATGAGCTAGGAGGCTTTCCCAGAAAGCCTTTAAAACTGATGCCAAGCTGGGGCCAAAATGTCTACAGGGCTTCACTACAGGATTAGAAGAAAGCCATCTTCAAGCATATAACACCTTGCTTCTAGACCTAGACCCCACTGACTGTAATGAACTGAGACCCAGTGTATGTGTGCTGCTGAAGTCAGAGGTCAGCCTCAGGTGTCACTCCTCAGGTGGCATCCATCTTTCTGGTGGTGGTGTTGTTTTTTCTTTTAGACAGGGTCTCTCGATGACCTGCAGTAGGCCAGTGAGCTGCAGGGACCCACCTTTCTCTCACCACCTTGGGATTGCAAGTGTATATCAACACTCCCTGATTTATGTTTACCTGTGGTTTCTGAGGATCAAACTCAGGTCCTCATGCTTTACGTGGAGACATCTCCACAGCCCCCTGTGGTCTCTGAGCCTATGATGGGCTTGTGATAGTGGTTCTGTGTGAACTGCGGGCATAGTAGTCAACGTGCAATACATAGCATGTGTGCGTGTGCACGCACGCGCGCGCACGCACGCGCGCGCACACACGCGCGCGTACACACACACCATGCACCACACCCCCTCACACACACAATAAGTAGTGTAACACGTAGCACCTACTGTGTCTTGTACTCTTAATTTCATAAGACTTTCGTTTAAGGTCCCATGACCTGTCATTTAGTGTGTGTGTGCACTCGTGTGCCTGTGTAAGCAGGCATATGTGTGTGCTGCTTGTGTGTGTGGTCTCTGTGTGTGTGTGTGTGGTATGTGTTTATGAGTGTGGTGTGTGTGTGGTATGTGGTGTGTGTGTAGTGTGCATAATATGTGGTATGGGATATATATGTGTGGCTTGTGATATATGGTGTATTGTGGTATGTGTGTGTGTGTGTGTGAGGGGTGTGGTGTGTATGTGTGTGTGATGTGCAGTATGGGGTATATATGTATGGTGTGTGGTGTGGTGTAGCGTGTGTGTGTGTGTGTGGCATGTATGTGTGGCATGTGCACGTATGCCTGTGTGTGTAATGTGTGGTACGAGGTATATATGTATGGTGAGTAGTGTGTGAGTGGTACATATGGAATGTGTTTATGTGTGTGGTGTGTGTATGTGTGGTGTGTGTGGTGTGTGTTTGTGTGTGGTGTGTGATATGTTGTGGTACGTGTATGTGTGTGTGATATGGTGTGGTGTGTGTGTGTGGTATGGTGTGGTGTGGTGTGTGGTATGTGCACCTGTGCCTGTGTTTGTGTGTGTGTGTTGCTAAGTATGGAACTCAGGGCCTCACCCACCACCCCTCTTCCCTCTACTAGAAATAGAGCTAGCAATGTGCAGGACTCTGGAAGGCCTGCCTGGGTACCTGGTTCTGGCTCCCCAGTGGTATGTTGTTTGCAGGACCCCCAGTTAGAACCACTGGGTTAGGGGGAGATGATGATCCTGGCAGTGCCCTCCCTGATAGTGTATGATCCTTTTTTATTATTAATGTCCAAAGCCCTCCGTGTGTGTGGGGGATCTGAGTCCCCCTCAGTCCCCCTCAAGCCCTCCGTGTGTGGGGGGGTCTGAGTCCCCCTCAGTCCCCCTCAAGCCCTCCGTGTGTGGGGGGATCTGAGTCCCCCTCAGTCCCCCTCAAGCCCTCCGTGTGTGGAGGGGTCTGAGTCCCCCTCAGTCCCCCTCAAGCCCTCTGTGTGTGGGGGGGTCTGAGTTCCCCTCAGTCCCCCTCAAGCCCTCCATGTGTGGGGGGATCTGAGTCCCCCTCAGTCCCCCTCAAGCCCTCAGTGTGTGTGTGTGGGATCTGAGTCCCCCTCAGTCCCCCTCAAGCCCTCAGTGTGTGTGGGGGGGATCTGAGTCCCCCTCAGTCCCCCTCATGGTTAAGGAACAAAGCTTAGTCCTTGTAAACGACTTTGAGAAGCTTGCCCACCAAGGCTATTTGAAAGTGGACAAGGCCCAGAAGACTCTGAGTAGGGCCCCGTATCTGGAGCTGGGTGTATATTCTTCTGGGGGAAAAAAATGTTCATAAAATTATTTTCCTTCTTACATAGTAAACTCAGCTTACCTTGTGTTTTGCTATCTGCTTAAGTGGCACTTTCCCATGTCTGCATAGACTCCATCTTGCTTTGATGGCTGTGTGCTGTCCTACAGTGGAACTGACTAGAATCCTTTTTCATTGTTGTTGTTGTTTACTTTCAAGTAACTCCTTTAATAGGCTCTCTTGTTTGTATACCTTTCTATGTATTTTGGATAGAAACCTGGATCAAGTGCTGCCTCTCTTGGTCCAAGAATGTCTACTTGCTCCTCTTTATCTTCTGCGTTCTAATTGTTTCTGGAAGGTTGACAAGAATGCCTCTATTTCTCTGCTGAGCTACAACTTGGCTCCTCACAGGTTATCAGTGGACTAGGAGCCTGGTAATGTCTGTCAGAACTACACAGAGATGGTATGTAAACTCTGACTCGGACATCCATATCTCAGCCACCTGAATCTCTCTCTCTCTCTCTCTCTCTCTCTCTCTCTCTCTCTCTCTCTCCCTCTCCCTCTCCCTCTCCCTCTCCCTCTCCCTCTCCCTCTCCCTCTCCCTCCCTCTCCCTCTCCCTCTCTCTCCCTCTCTCTCCTCCCCTCCCTCTCCCTCTCTCTTGCTCTCTCTCTGTCTGTGTGTACCTCTCTTGGTCCCTCTTTCTTTCCTTCCCTCCCTCCCTCCATCCCTCCCTCCCTCCCTCCCTCTATCCATCCATCCATCCATCCACCTGTCTGTCTGTCTTTCCCTCTCTGTCTCCCTCTCTCCACCTTCTTACTGTGTTGCTGATGACTGAACCTAAACCCTGCTACATGGAAGATAAACAGAATATCTCTGAACTTCATCTCTAGCCCTCTTCTTCCTTTTTATTTTGAGACAGAGCCTCACCAAGTTGCCCAGGCTGGCCAGAAACTCATTCTATGACCCAGGCAGTCCTTGAATCTTCAGTCCTCTTTCCAAGCTGCTGGGTATAGGCCTGTACTACCAGGCCTGACAGCCCCTTGGATCTTATAGAGTCAAAGAACTGCTGACAAAGTGACCAGGAAGCAACAGAGTGATGGCTTCAGATACTGTGTCATTCGGAGCATGGAGGTGACATGTAGAAAATCATCAGAGCCTACTAAGGCATAGGGGGGCTTGGCTGCTGCCTCACTGGGTCCTGATATTGCATCAGTGAGACTGGTGGCTCCCACTGCCTACTCTTAGTGACCTATGAGGAAGAACTGGGTAGTCTAGGAGGCTAGGAGAGATCCCTGACCCTTTCTTGCCCAGCCCCTGACTTTTCAAATACCTGCTCCCCCCTCCCCACTGCTAGTGACCCTTTTGAGAACAGTCTTTTTGGACGGAAGGGCTGGGTAGCACCTCTTCTTTCTGACTTGAAAGGCTCACCACTCCCAGCCCCAGCCCCCAGTCCTCCTCTCACTGGATCAAGGTCTTTTCTAAAGTCTCCTTTGTTTATAAGAGTCCAGGAGTGAGGTGGCTCCTCTCCCTGGTGCCTGTGATTAACTGGGCTCCAGTGAGCTTCCTCTAGGGATGCTGTGAGCTGTGGAGAGTCTCCCAGAGGTCTTTAAGGTACTGAGTAACAAACCACCTACAACAGATCCCTGCAGTCCTGGCAAACAGAAGCCAGGACAGACAAGAGAGAGAAGAGCTCAGGCAGAGAGCCAGGGTGGGTCAGGTGATGAGGGGCTGGGTTCATCTGCAGCCTTGGGGTGTTCAAGAGGCCAAGGTGAGGGCCAGCCACAGAGGTACAGAGAAAGGCAGGCGCAGGCTTACTTCTAGGTCCCTCGGTGGAATTCCAGTTTGTCTATATATGCCCTTTTCTATCCATATCGCTTTCACTTCTGGGCCACTTTGGCATTTCCTTAAGGGGGTGTGTGCAAGGGTCCTTTCTGGGATCAAAAGAAATTACCCAGCACCTCCAAAGCAGAGCTGAGGATCTTGTGTGGGCTAGTCCTAGAAAAATCCCCTTTCTACTTCCTAGTAGTCCACTTGAATGGGGACACAAGCCAGCCCCAGTTGGAAGCCAGCACCACCAACCAAGCCCTGTGTCATCTTCATCAACTGCACAAGGGGACTACTCTGCCAGGAAGCACCTCAGGGTTGGACTCAAAGAGGTGCAGCTGTTTTTTTTAGAAAGGTCAGTGTCTCAGAACAGACTCAAAACATAAGGTTTTCATAATGACTAAGGGGATCACCGATGGCCCCCAGGGAAAGGTAGACGTTGAGTCGGCTGTTTAGAGCTGACTCATCTAGCAGGAGGCCAGTGGTGTAACCTTGACAGCTTGGTAACTTTCCTTGCCTCTCACAAGTCTCTGGTGCAGACACACTGGCCAAAGTATGCCCTGTGTGCAACGCAGTAATGAGAGCCGTAAGGCTGCTGTCAGAGCCCTTCCATCCAGGGAGGAAGGGAAGTGGAAAGACAGCCTCTCCTTGGCCCCATTTTTCAGATTGAGCAACTAAGGCACCACCTTCAGTAGTTCTCAGGCAGATCACTATCCTACCCCAGTATCCAGATACCTAGTCCTCAGCCCCCTCCAGCTTTCTCAGTTGGCTCCAAGGAAACAAAACTTCACCCATTGGCACCCTCAGACACTAACCTTTTCCTTGCTATGGCGCACGGGGAGCAGAGGACCACTGTGTACCCACCTTTATACCCTACCAAAGGGATTCAGAGAGGAAGGAGAAAATGTAGGGAGTTGCTAACCGATAAGACAATTTCCTGTCCCCCTCCCTCTCAGTCCCGGGATAAACACCCTGAGCCACCACCCTGCCAACAGGTCTGAGACGCCAGTGCATTCTGGGTGTCTCATCTTAGCCAGGCGTTGGAGGGTGAATTGAATTTTTTTTTTCCTTTTTCTTTTCTTGAGTGATAGAAAAGTCTCGGGTAATATCAGAAGCTGGAAGTGGGGGCAGGGGAGAGGTGAGGGACCGGTGGTGTGTGTGCTCTGTTATACTTGAATCAGATAAGACTGTAGACACTTGAATCCCAGGTCTGGGAGCCACCTCCAAAGCCATTCACCCGGACCTTACTTTTTGGATTGGTCATTGTCAAGACCATGTAGAGCAAAGTGTTGGTCACTGGGGTGGGACACCACTCCCCACCACCCCCGTCCACAGACAGCAGCTCAGGGTATCCAGGAGTCTACATCACCAGGTAGCAGGCTGGAGGCTAATACCAGGACCACCCTCCCCATCACATCCACTGCTGCTGTAGTTGGGAAACCCACATACTGGTAGGGTTAAAAAAAAAAAAAAAGATAAGAAAGCCTGGATTTGTTAAAAAAAAAAAAAAAAAAATCCCCCAATCCATTCTCTACTCCTGCTCCTGGCCAACCAGGCTAGGGGATCTGCTCCCTCCCCCAGGTTCTCTTCAGGACGCTCAGCTCTCTCGATCCCCTGTAACTGGTGATGGAAGAAAGAAGCATGAAGGGGGAGTAAGGTTTAGAGACCTGTGGCTATGGGGCTGGAGGCTGGGCGTTAGCTTGAAGGGAAAGGTGAGGAAGGAGGCAGGGGAAGGCCTCCTCTCTGGGAATGCTCAGACTTGCTCACAACCTGGCTCCTGAGCACCCTGCATTGGGAAAACTTACTGACAGTTGTCACCAGGGCAGCCGGGCGTTTCCCGAACTCAAGACCCCAGCAGATTCTGTCACAGAACAAACCACTTGGGGGCAAAGCATACCTGCCCGCACTGAGCCATGCCCCTGACCCCTTTGCCAGTCTCAGGTCCCCGGGGTTCAACGGGCCCAGAAGTTGGGAGATTTACTGACCGTCGGCATCAAAGTGCTTCCAGATTTCCAGGAACTGGGATGCAGTCAGCTCGGCCAGGTGCAGGTAAGGGGGCTGCTGCGGGCCAGCCATGGCGAGCCGCTCCGGAGATCTTAAGCCTCTCAGCGCTGTCACTCGGTGCCGCTTGGCTCTGGTTCTCGCGCTGGGGCTGCGCGCCACGCTGCCTTTATATGCAGCCCGGAGCTGCGCCGCGTTAGGCCGCCGGAAGGGGGCGCGCACACTCCGGGAATCACGCAGGGCGCGGCGCTGCACGGGCGGAGGCTCCTCTCTGCCAGGGTTCCTGGGGACCAGGAGAGAGTCTTCAATGAGACTCCTGGGTGCCCTCCGGGGACACCGCAGGCTTTTAGCTGGAAATGGGGAGAGGCTGCTCCTGCCTTCCTTCCTTCCTATCCATCTTGCACACACCCAATTTCTAGCCGCAGCAATAGCATTACTAACAAGTAGCAAAGCTAAGATTTGAGCCTCCAACTCTTCACTTCCTTGTGCTCCCTCGAGGGGTACCAGAATTTCAGGAATGCAGGGTTCTCAAAGGTTTTACCGTAGGTGGACAACTGGAATCTGCACGATGCAGGGAGGATTCAATGGGAATGGAGAAACTACTCCCATGTTCAGTAACCCCCTTCCCTCCCGTATCTGCCACATCCTGGGCATGCTCCTGGGACTTTTAGACCTTTATCCAGGTAGTAGCAGACTGGAGACTCCCATAGGTCGATAGCATTAAACTCTGACCCAAAGATGTGCTGAGCTTCTGTTAGACAAGACAGAAGACCCCATAGACAGCAAACACACCGTGCGGTTCCCTCAGTCAGAGAACCAGCCTCCCTCCCGTACCCTCCCTACTCTAAAGGTCTGCAATGTGTGCTAGCCTCCAGAGCACCTTACCCTCAGAGCGACAGCAAGCACCCACCCCTAAAAAGAAGGACAGAGACGTGAACTGGCCCTCATTAACATGTGCTAATGAGTGTTAGCTGAGCTGCCTTCGAAGGGAGAGCAAAGAGAAGGAGGTGAGAATCTGAAGCAGGTCGCTAGGGGAGAGGAGAACCCGGGGTGGGGGTGGGGGTGGGGGTGGGGGTGGAGAAGAACAGGCTGTCTCCTAGGGTCAGGTTAGGGCAGCTCTGAGCTAACCTCAAAGGGCAGCATAGAGCCCAAGTTCCAAAACTGCTCATGTGTTGCCGCCCATCAAGGTTGTTTACAACAGATTAGGAAAGAAGCAGCAAAAGGCTAACTGTTGGGGCGTCGGTAACCCTGCATTCCTTGCTGCCAGGGCTGAGAAATGACCAAGTTAGAGTTCCCTTGCCTGAGTCTTGCCTCTGAGAAGGCGAGAAGGGTCAGTCCTAAAGAACAATTGCTCTAGAATCAAGCTCCTTGGGTCTAGTTCCTAAACAAGCAAACAACAAACAAACAAACAAAACAATAAGCCTCTGCAATGTTGTTTGGCTTACATACCCTGTTTGTGCCTTGGCTTTCCTAGTCTGTAAAATGGGTGTGTAGGTATTGACATCTTGGATTGTTCTGAAGGTTATCTGAGTCTGCATTCCTGCCCTTTATGCAGCCAGTGCTTGTGCTCTCTGGTGAGCTTGGCAAGGATTCCTTGATCCTTGATTGGAGGGAGCTCTGGTCAGCCTTCTGTCAGGTGACCAAATACAGGAGGGAGTCAAGTTTAAGGAGTAAAAGGTTTATTAGAGGTTTCAGTCTGTGGGCATTTTGGTTCATTGTTCCAGGTTGGTGTCATAGGCAGAATGTCATGGTGGGGGACCTGTGGGGGAAAGAAGGCTCCTGATGTTGTGGCCAGGAAGTGAGACAAGAGGGAGGAGTTGGAAGGAGAGGAAGAAGCCTAGGCAGACAGGACAACAGCCTTCACGGACACTGGTGCCTTGTTACCTCCCAACTAGTCCCACTGTCCCACCTCCTTCCAGTCTACTCAGTTATGGACCCATCGATGGATTAATCCATAAACGAAGTCAAAGCCCTAACCACCCGTCCACTTTCCCTTCCCCCAACCTCACCTCTGAACACTTGACCCACGAGAAGCCAAGCCTCTAATACTGAAGCCTTTGGGGATGGTCCCAGATTCAAACTCTTAGCTCTCTGTCTCCCCCACTGAAGCCGCTACTGGTTCCTAGAAGGGTACCAAATGCCACAGTGAGGTCCAGGGACAAATGAGACTGATGCTGTTTCCAAAATGCCAGCTTGTGAGTGCCTATGCGCCCAAGGGCCTCGGTCTTCCTGGCTCTGGCGCCTGCTGCTGGGGTTCCTCTGAGTGGCCTCTGGTTCCTCCTCAGCCTGGGTCTGCAGGCAGAAGCTGCTTGCTGGATCTGTAAACATCCAAGGCAGTGCCTGATTCATCCTTCTCAGGGCTGCTGAAATCGGGCAAAGATGGCTCTGGGTATGATTACAAAGGACCGACCACTTTGGACCCCAGATATTGCATCGGGACAGTCTCCGTTGTTTAATTTGGAGGCAGCATGAGAGAGTCTGTTTCTGGGGGCCCCCCACGGGGGACCAAAGGGCCTAAACAAGCCCCTTTATACTCAAACTGAGTTCTGCAAAAGTCACTTAGGTATTAGAAGTCCCTTTGATGTGTTAGAAAGGCGGGTCTCATCAGAAGATTCCACACTAGGCCCAGACAGTTCCACATGTAAGAGGTTTAATTGAGAGGGAGAGAGGGGGCAGTAGCAGAAAGAGGAGGGAGAGAGAAAGATATGGAGGAACGTTCTGACATAGTGGCTGCAGGTAAAGGTGGGAGGTGAGCGCATGGATTCTGGAAATATGGTGGCTGTTGCCCTGGCAACAGGTCTGTGAGACCTGCCCATATGATGCCACAGGCTCTGGAGGCCCTGATGCTAACAGCCTTGGAGTGAGACATCTATGAGTTTAAAGCCAAATAACTAATTGGAAAGCTTGGACAGATTGTTTAACTTCCTTGAACCTTAGTAAAAAATAAAGATATTGGTAATAATAAAATAGTTTCTTTTATTCAAATAATAATATTATTATTTTACTTATTCACTTTACATCCTGCTCACTGCCTCCTGGGTATCTCCCACTCATGGCACATCAAGTCTCTATGAGTCTAAAAAAACATATCCCACATGTAGGCAACAGCTTTTGGGATAGCCCTTGCTCCAGTTGTTCAGACCCACATGAACAGGGAGGCCTAGGTCCAGCCTGTGCGTGTTCTTTGGTCCCTGGTTCAGACTCTGAGAGCCCCAGTAGTCTGACAAAGTCAAGATAAGGACCACAAATGATGTAGTTTGGGGTCTGCTATCAAGACCCCAAACTACAAGTTTGTGGTCAGGGCTAAGTGAAAGAGTAGATGCTGGTATCAACATGAGCTAATAGGAACTTTTCTTGACATTCTGAAAGATTGGCCCACACCTGACAACAGGGGAGCCAGATTCCTCTTGTCTGCTTAGCTTGCCCCAAATGCCCTCAACCTCCAACTGAAGCCACCAACCGTGAAAGGGCTACCTGGGTATGATTTCTTTTCTGGCGATTCTGAGGTGGGAAACCTCTCCAGATCTCGAGGCTGCTGTGGAAAGGGGCATTGTGAGCCTGCATGGTCCCATACTGAGAGTTAAGGCTTATGTGAAGACTGTGTGTGTGTGTGTGTGTGTGTGTGTGCATGCGTGCACGCGCGCACTGTTTGGAGGCCTGGGAAGCAGCATAGATTGCCTTACCCAGTGTCAGATAGAAGATGGTTCAGGGTCAGCACAAGGGAGATCCAATGAGTTTATCTTAAAGCAGTGATACAGAACCGATGCTTCTCTGCTTGTTTCTCAGTGAACTGAAACTTGCACATATTTTCAAATGTCTGAGGTTTGTTGTACCCCCAGGACTTCTGTCTGAGCTTTATGACAGCTGTGATGATGATGATGGTGGTGGTGGTAGATGCTGGTGTTTATATGCACCTTCACCAGTGGTTGTAACGTATCATACTTTGTTGGCCCTCACATCTACCCTCTTAGATGTTCTATATAAGATTTAGACTTACCTTCAAGATAAGGGAACCAAGGCTTGTAGGGAACATACCCAAGCTGGGCCTAGCAGGGTGGGATGTTGAGGTCACTTTTGGCTCCTTTGGGAATCAGGGTCTATTGTATATCAGATGCCATGTTCCTGGGCAATATCTAGAAAATACTCCCTAGACCCTGGCTACCAGTGCCCTGTATAGTATCCCCCAGTGTCCACTGTCCCCTCTGAGGGCTGTCGCTGACACAAGGGGGCATGGTGAACAGATTTTTCTCCCATGATGCTCTGTCCCAGGTCCTCAGGAAGTGAAGAATTCAACTCTGAAATGCTGGAGATGGGCTTACAAACACCTTGCAGCCCATGGTGGGCTGCAGTGACTGGCAGTGTTCCTCAGAGCACCTGGTGTTATTTTGGAGCACATCCCAGGGCCTCCCTCAGCCTGCAAATGCCTCTTTCAGATATTGCTTCTTTGGTCTTTATAATGTTAGGCCTGGCTATCAGGGTGCCAGGGAGCTGGCCTTGCTTCCCAGAAAGGAGGATGAAAGGGATGCAGGAACCCAGCAGTTTCCATGGAAACGGCTAGAGGTGGTGATGAGAATAGAGTCCAGAGGAACCCAGAGATGGGAACAGGACTTTTGAGTAACCCAGTCTAAAGCTTGGGATCTTTGGGCAAAAAAAACCCATCTCCCTGTGCCCAAGGGACCTTGGTCAGAGGATAGTGACACTTGTGGGAAGAGCAGCAATGGGGTGAGGTCAGTGACTGTTAAGTGACCCCCTGCTGCAAAAGGCCAACACTCAGGGGTCAGGAGCTCTGGGTCCTGTTTTAACTCAATAACACTGTCAGGTGCTAGCTGTGTGGCCCCAGGTGAGGTGGCTACACTCTCTGAGCTCTGATTTCTTCAGTGATAAAATGGAGATAGCCCTGGTAAAGCCTTGGAAGTTCTTATGAGTTTTTAGGGGAGGTAACATGTGAAGTGAACCTTGCAGGACCTGGAGTATGATAAGAAGATGTTAGTTCAAGTAGAAAAACTGAAGATGTGACAGGGAGTCTCATCTAAAGAGCACATTTATCCTCACCAGCCCAAGTCATTGCTTTGGGGAAGGTATCAAGTCCCAAAGTGGACAGAGCTGCAGGGACTGCATCTTGATTTGCAGGTTGGCACAAAACTGGGAGGTCTGGAATTGCCGCAGTCATCTTGGTTATCCAAGTGAAGAATCTAGAGTGGCTGTGAATGGAAGAGAGAGAGTAGATCAAGCCATTCTTACAAAAGGTAGGATAGAGGGACTGAAAGAAATGGGGTACTAGGTGCCATCATTCAAGCTGCTGGATCAAGCTGAACCTGAAGCATATTAGGACTTCATAGTTACACTAGTCAATATACATTGCAATGGAGTCTTCTTAGGCAGCTTGCCTCCCTGCCTCCTTCTTTTCTCTCTTCCTCTTTCTTTCTTCCTTCCTTCCTTCCTTTCTCTCTCCCTTCCTCCCTCCCTCCCTTTCTTCTTTCTTTCTTTCCTTCTTTCTTCCTCTCTCTCTTCCTTCCTTCCTTTTTCCTTCCTTCCTTCCTTTCTTTCTTTCTTTCTTTCTTTCTTTCTTTCTTTCTTTCTTTCTTCCTTTCTTTCTTTCTTCCTTTCTTTCTTCTTTTCTCCTCCCCATGGGAGCTGGCATTGGGAAACATTTAAAAACCAAAACTTCTCTCTCCTTCCTCTTAGAGCACCAGGCAGAGCCAGCTCTTCACAGGTCCTCTGACCCTATTTGTCCTTTCCAGTAAGGAACACCTGCTCTCCCAGCCTCTTCTGTCACAGACACCAACCTCAGCACCCATAGCTTCCATTTCCCCAACAGATGAAACCTCTTGGTTTCCTAAGTCCAAATGCCCCAGGGATGAACCAGCTAGGTGGAGCTCACCCTGCTGTGGGAGACATTCATGTGCTGAACAGTTCAACAGGCAGTGGGGCATGCGCACTGGAAATGCAGGGCAAAACTACTCTGAAGCATGAGGCTAAGTATAAAAGCAGAAGGCAGGGGTGTGAACACAAGGGTTGGCATGGTTTTTGTTTGTTTGTTTGTTTGGTCGGTTTTTTTTCTTGTTTTTAAGGATGGGGGATGGCTCAGCTGTTGAGAGCACTTGTTGCTCTTGCAGAGGCTGGTTCTGAGGGTTGAATGAGTTTATGTTCCTGCCCTTCACACAGCCTGTGATTGTGGCCTTTGGTGAGCCAGGCAAGGATTCTTTGATCAAGAGGCTGGAGAGATGGCTCAGTGGTTAAGAGTGCTTGCTGCTCTTGCAGAGGACCTGAACTCAGTTCCCAGCACCCATGTGGGTGGTTCACAATTTCCTATAATATCAGCTGCAGGAGAACCAATGCCCTCTTATGGTTTCTGTGGTCACTGTGCTCACACACACATACTTTTATACACAGACATACAAATAAATCATAAAAAAAATGTGAAGGGTCAGATTATTCACACATATATGCATGTATATCTATACATATACATACATATATGCATACATGTACATATATATATGACATATGTATATATATGTATATATATTTGGCTTTTAAAATATAGGGACTTTGTCACTGTAGCACAAAAAAAAAATGGCCATAGGCAAATGAGTAAAAAAAAGAACACCAATCTCTATTAATAAAACTTCCTCGTCACTATGTTGTGGTCTGTAATTGGCTTGCAGGTTATAGTCAGCTGACACCTAATCTCCTAAAGGAATTTTGGTCCCCAGTAATCTCTCCAGGCCTGGTCTTCCTCCAGGCAGGCAACAACACTAGGAGAAGCCACATGGGAGAACCACTGCCCCTAGGTGTCTACAGAGAGCTCAGCACAGTGACCAGCACCGAGAGAGCAAGGAGAGCTTCTCTCTCTTTCTTCTGGACAGGCTCTCAGAACTGCTGGATTCCATGCACTGACTTGCCTCATCAGTCTGAGAGCCTTTCTGTCTTCCTTGACCTGTAGCTGATAACCTCTCTCCAGATCAGAGGACAGAGAGGCAGAGGAGCAGGTAGATGAAGGCGACACCCAGGCCAAGATGAGAGGAGACACAGTAGTAAGCAAACGTGGGTCTGGGCACTCGTGTGAGGATGCCTTGGCTCTGCTCAGGGACCCAGTGGGGAGCACCTGGCTTGATTTGCAAACAAATTTGCTCCACTTCCTGCCAGAATGGAACTTCCTGGTAGCTGGGAATTTGGACCTGTATACCCAGGATGGAAAAAAAAATGTCCCTAGAGGGGCAGTGTCCCACTTCCAGAATTCTCCAGGAAGCAACAGGGATATTAAAATGAGACACTAAAAGATGAGAGTTATGTTTTATTCATTCCATGAATTCATTTAAGATTTTTTATTAGCTCAGGCTATACAAAAAAATATTTAATTACCATCTATATTGTGCCAGGCATTGTACTAGAACTTCAATGTTTAATTTAGATTAATGAAACAGAAACTGATGTTCCTGTCAGGAAGCTAAACTCCGGTGGGTAACTGACTGTGATCTCATCACTTGAGAGGCTGAGACAGGAGAATTACGAGTTCAAGTCCAGCATGCGCTACAAAATCCAATACTATCTCAAGAAA
The DNA here is from genome assembly GCF_008632895.1 of Mastomys coucha. NCBI lineage: Eukaryota > Metazoa > Chordata > Mammalia > Rodentia > Muridae > Mastomys > Mastomys coucha. The sequence continues at coordinate 248,314,055 of NW_022196905.1, forward strand.
TAAACAGATGGGAGTCCAATGGGGGAGACACTGACCAAACCAGACTAATGAACAGAATGGTGCACAGCAGGATTTAACCTCAGTTCAAATTTATGAGCTTCCCTGAGAGTGAATTAACTAGAAGGGAGAGCCATGAGAATTCTGGGATTTTGAACCTGGGAACAGAGGCCTCGGGCAGGTACAGATGCAGGTGAGTCAGAGGTACTGGACTTCTGTGGGACATAGAGTGTGTGACATGTCCCAACCCTAGAGACAGTGACCCCAGAGAGAGAGGTAGGGCCAGATTCTAGGGGACTGAATTGTCCAAGGGTTTTCTGTCAGGAACCATCTGGGAGTTCCCTTCGTAAACGCTCCCTCTGCATAAATGCAACCTGTAGGTGGTCCCTTTCTGCTGTCTTGGGGAGCAGCTATGTTTTGGGCTTGGGCAGAGCCAATGGATATTGACTGAAGGAGTCAGGATCTGTTTAGGCAGCAGATGGAAACTAGCTGAGCCTGGCAGTATTGGTGGTAGTGACACACACCTTTAATCCCAGCACTCAGGAGGCAGAGACAGGTGGGTCTTTTAGTTTGAGGCTAGCCTGGTCTACAGAGCGAGCAAATGGGAACCATCACTGTACTTGGCATCAGAGGCGGGGGAGAAGGAAATGCCCCTCCCCCCTTCCCCCACTATTTGGTAGCCCTATTTCGGAGGAGGAGCCCCAGTGGCACTGAATATGTTGTTTGTGTTCACTCTGAATTTCTCTGCTCATTGGTGACCCTTTACAAACTTTTACCTTGCACTCAATCACTGCCAGCTTCCTGATTGGAGGATGGGACTTTGGAAGGTGACGGTGTCATGAAGGGGGAACCCCTGTAAGGGGATTAATGTTTTCATAAGATAATGTGGGTGCACAGACCTCCCTTTCTCCTCTGCTACACGAGGACACAAGAATGCCGTTGCAAACCAGGACGGAGGTTACCAGCAGACTCATCTAGTGACACATTGATCTTAAACTTCCTAGTCTCCAGAATGGGGAGAAATAAATTTCTGTTTAATCAATCCAAACTCGACAACTGCATATGTGTTTTTGATGACGATACTGTCTAATAGAAAGGGTGGGCCAAGCAGGAAGTTTTACGGGTTCAGAGCTTGGCGGAGGATTCTGGGTGTGAGAAGCAAGTTTAGAAATCCAAAACCTTGAGAATGTGGCCAGGCATGGTTATACTGGGCCTACCCCCTCTCACCCTGGGGTTGCTTTTCTGCTCTGAGGTCCCTCTAGTGGTCTCCCCTCCCTTGTAAGAACAGAGACTGCTCCAAGGTTGAAGGTAGCATGGCTTTCAACTCCGCATCTCTGACCTCATCAGTGGAGAGATTTTTTTTCTTAAGGTGGGTAAGTTGGCAAGTAGCAAAGCCGGCAGGTTTAAACTCTGCCCCTTCCTCTGTAGGGTAGTAACCCCGAAGGGAAATCAGACCTATGAGAAAGCAGAGGAATCTGTCTCCTTGCTCACCAGATACTTTTACGAGCACGCTGTGCCCGGGTCTTAGACCCCTCCTAATCCACAACAGAGGGAAGGGCCTTGTGTGCGTGTGAGTGTGCGTGTGCGTGTGCGTGTGCGTGTTACTCACTGCTCTTTCCCGGTTCTCAGCACTTTGTGGCCCATCTGTGCTTAGGAAATAATTCTCGAACGAATGAAGGGTGGAGGATAAGAAGGTCACAGCACGTGGGGCCCGGGCTGGGGTGGGGTACGGAGTGCGGGGTGAAAGCTATTGAAAGGACCTCTCTCATGTGGACCCAGCCAGCTTGGCCTCTGGCCAGCAATGGCTGGGCCATTGAGCCTGCCTGGGCTGCCTCAAGAGGGCAGCTGCTCACCCTGCTGGGGGCCACAGCTCCTGCTGGTGAGGAGGAACCGCCCAGCCTTCTCTCTGCCCTCATTCATGATCCCCAGACCTGGCGTGGGGCTCTGTGCTGCCTTCCTGAGTGCGTCATTGGGGATCCCCTCCCAGATAGACTACAGGAAGGGGATAGGGTGAGCAGGCCCTAGCTTGGAAAGAGTTCAGATTGGGTGCTTCCTGTACTCTTGAGATCTGCTGCTGATGGTCAGATACATGAGCCCTGAGGGCCCAGGACGATAAGATCTGGGAGAAGGGATAGAAGGAAGACATGCCTTGTCGTGGTTGAGATCGGTCAGTGATGACCCTGTCTTGTGTGTCCCCTGCTTCCAGCAGATGCCTATGGCACCCTGCCCAGTCCCTTCAACGGCTTCCAGCACTCCCCAGCTGCTGTGCATGCTGGGTGCTGAGGCTTGCAGCTGGACCATTCTCTAGAGAACTACCACTTAGCCCAAAATGCTCTTCCCACCACCCACGTGGGAAAAGCCCACAGCGAATGACTGACAGATATGAGAGGTTAAGGGTTGACTCCTTGCCTCATGAGGCAGAGTCTCCACTGGGATCAGGAAAAGAGCAGACTTCCTCTTGTTTTGTTTTGTTTTTCCCTCTGTCCATCATCCTCTTCCTCCTTCTAGGTGTCCCTAGGAGCCTTCCTCCTGGCACAAGAGATCCTGTCTTAGGCTCTGCTTTTAGAGGTGACTAAGACATTCTCTCAGACTAAAATCAATCTCTCACCACTCATTAGAGCCAGCCCTTCAGGCTGGGACCTTGGTTTCTGGGGCAGCCAGAATCACACATGTTCTCACGGCAGGCAGGTGGCCCTACCTGGTTGCGTGTGAGTGGTGCACCAGCAAACTCGTCACCACCACCGTTTCTCAGCTGCACTTACCTAGACCTGGGCCCTCACTCTCTGAGCCTCTATTTCTTCATCGTCACCACATCCGAAAAACCGGGGTCCTCATCTGCACTTGCAGGGATGTTTTTGAGACAGGGAGAGGCAGGGTAGTATGGAAGGCAGCAGAGAAACCAGCTTCAGAGACATGCGGACCTACGTGTTCTGCTCCACGGCCTCAAGAGTCACCAGCTCCTCCACTCACAGCATTCTCGTGCATAAGTCTGATGTGGGTAATGGCACTGTAGTTAATGCATGTCAGGTCTCGCTTGATGAATGGCAGCTATGGCAATTATACATAGTGCCTGGCAAAGATTGGTAAGATGTGAGTGTTGTTCAGTTTATTAATGGCTGCTATGTCTAAGTCAGTGGTTATGATAATTAATACCTGGTGGTCTGGGAGAGGTGCCTTGGAAGCAGGACAGATGGGCCCCATAAGCCATCATGTGCCAGGTATGAGCTGGGGAGGGGCAGACAGGTAGAAACCACCTGGGCTTGCTTCTCAGTGACCTGGTGTGACCCCTAAGGCCAGTGTTCTGCAGCAGCAGCCTTTTGTCTGCAGTGGCTTGCTTGCACACTGGCGCATCTGTTACCCTGTCACCGCCTCTGCACTGGAAAACAGACCCCCCAGGGACAGTGGACAAAGAGCACCCCAGGAGAAGCCAGGCCTGGAGAATGGATGGTTGCAAATGAGCTTTGAAGGGTCTCTAGCCCTTTCCAGATGTTCTCCAGAGCATCAGGCCCCGGGAAGGACTGGCTTCTGCTCCCTGCTCTCCTCCCCACACCCATCTCTTTTCAATCACCTTCTGTCTCAGTGTTTGGGAGTTTCTTAACACCCGGCTAATGCAGTGGGAAGAATCTGACTAATACATTCACACAGAGGTGTTGGTGACTTAATGCATCGCACCCTCTTTCTCCCAGGAGGTTGGACTAAAGGAATGCGTCTTTGAGTGGCAGAGCTTGAAGAACTGTGTGTGTGTGTGTGTGTGTGTGTGTGAGTCTCAAAGGTTAGAGGCTAGATGCTTCTGGGCCCAGGACCTAAAGGAAAAAGACAAATAGGTTAGGATACTGTTGTTTATCGTTTTTTGAGACAGAGTTTTTCTGTGTAGCCTCAGTTGTTCTGGAACTCACTCTGTAGTCCACGCTGGCCTCAAACTCTAGATCCTCCTGTCTCTGCCTCCTGAGAGCTGGGATTAAAGTTGAGTGCCACCACTGCCCGATGACGGAGAGGTTCTTTGGAGACCTAGGCACCCAGGACAGATTGATATAAACTCAAGACTCCTCTGTATCATCAAGCTTTTTGGATAAACCAGATTGTGCTGGAGGGATGGGAGGGAAGTCGATGATCAAGTCACAGCAATGGGGTACTGCTGTCTGGATACCCAGTAAACAGGAGGTCAGCCCACCCTAGCCTTTGGCCTCAAGGCCCAGTGGCAGTTGGCATTGTGCTTCTAATGGCTTTGCCTTGCCTTGCAGGTCTCAGATGTGCTGGGTACTAGCGACTTGACTTTGGCCAGCAGTCCCAGCTTGTCATTTTCTTTTCTCCCAAGTCTGGAGTTGATGGTCAGTCTTAGATAGAGAAGAAGCCCGGCTCACCCCCTGTAGCACCGCCTCAGCCTTTCTGACCCCAGTTGGCTAGACAGATGCCCACCTTTACTCCCCAAGTGGATTCCAACAAAAACCATGGTGGGCTTTGCGCAATGCCAACCCAACTGCAGAGGCCCCTGTGGAAATTGGTGCTCCTTTCTCTGAAGCCTGTTCTTGACCAGGTTCCCCATCCTCAGGCATCCCCTCAGCCCCCGGCAGAGTCTTAGTGAGTGCTTTCTGTGAGGATGGTACACAGCACCTGACTGGTGTCATCCCATTTACTTCTCAGATGCGAAGTGAGCATCTCCTACTTCCCAGTTCTAGGAGGGTGGCCAGGAGCATACACAGCAGTACACTGAAGTGCTTGGCACCCTGACTCCTTCCTCATGAGCTTCATTAATCGGAACAGCCACAAACATTCAGGGCAAATACCATATGAGTTTGCCTAAGTCTCCTCCAGACCCTGCCATGACCCAGGTTTGTGAGTTTTGATCCTCTAACGTAGACTGATACCTTCTTCCCAGACTGCCTGAGTTTCCTCACCTGGAAAAGAAATGGTGATGTCTCTTAGGATCAGGCTGGGGAGTTTAAGAGCATGAAACTGTAAACTTGCTTGGCCTGCTTTCTTTGTCTGCTTCTCCCTCTCCGTTATTGGTTTCTCTCAGTAGCATTTCCTTGATAAGTTGCTTGCATCCAAAATCACCATCATCTCAGGTTCTGCTTCTAGAAGATTCTGACCTAAGGTGGGTTAATTAGGCTTTCTGTCAAGGGCCAGATAATAAACATCACAGGATCAACGGGCCATTTCGTGGTCTCTATCAGAATGACTCCATTCTGCCACTGTCTATTAAAGTTGAAGCCGTGATGAAAATGAATGTGCATAGATGTTTTTCAATAAAACTTTATTTATAGGAACAGGAAGAGGGCCAGATTTAGCCTTCAGCTGAAGACAACAGCCTTTTGTAGAAGCTTGCTGCTCGAATATACCCCTCTGCTCACTTATGAAGAAATGGAGGTGTCAAAAGGTCACACACTCATGAGTGGCAAGACTGGCAGCTTTGAAATCACCGTACTGAAATGTCCTCTGCAAGCAGAGGTTGAGTCAGGCCCAGTCAGTAGTTCTGGGTGTCAAAGAAGGTAAGCTGTATTAGTTAACTTTTCTCATCATTGTGATCACATATCTGACAGGCAGCAACTTAAGAGAGAAAGGTTTTATCTGAGGGTGTATCTTTACAGTTCATAAAGATAAGGAAGGCATGTCTGCAAGAAGAGATGGCCGGTCACATTGTATCTGCAGCCAGGAGGCAGAAAGTGACAGGAAGTAGATGGGGCCAAGAAACTTCAAGACAAACCTCCAGTCGACTAATTCCTTCTGCTAGGCCCAACCATGAAGCCCACCCACAGCTCGGGCACTAAGTGCTTGAACTTTGGGGAGACATTTTACAACAGGGATACAGGTGGGAATGTTCTAGTTGACTCATCCCCACCCCCATTTTCAGAATAATAGTTGCATATAGATGGGTGATGGGTAGCTTCCTCCAGTGTTCTGGATGGTTTTGCTGTCTTTCTGAAGCACTAGGTGACTGGGTGGGACTCCTGGAATCCTTTCCTAAGCTCATGTGCTTTTAAAAGCTCCAGGCAAGCTGCATTTCTGACTTTCTCTTTTGCCAGTCTCCTGTCATGAGGGAGAAGCTATTGGGTCTATTATTTTCAGGCATGACCCACGTTTCTCAGATGAACAGAGAAGCTGTTTCTACTCTGGTTCCTTTACATGTCTTCCCATGTGGAGCTGTGGGTGTGGGGTAAGGTTGGGGGAAAGTCAGAAGTACCTGCAGTGGCTCTACAGAACTCTCTACAGACACTGTGGGGAAGCAAGTGTGGAGGCATGTTCATAGTCAGTGCTTTGGATCCCAGTTTGGTCTAGAAATAATGTAGGACACTGGATGTCTCATAGAAAGTCTGTGATGTGAGATGCAACAATGGTATGATAATGAAGTGACTCCCTGTCCCCTCACTGACCTGGTCCCCTCCCTGTTCTGCCCTTGTTCTTCCTTCACAGCCTCACCTGGAACACACCAGTGGTAAATCCATCACCTGACCTTTACCCTACTTAAGAATGGAAAGTTTTGTAATGAATAAGCTTTGCATGAGATGCTCTAAGCTTCCAGCCTCCACCTCCAGGCTCCTCCTCCCCAGTCTGGTGCCTCTGTAGCCTGCACAAGCCTGCTCTCATCTTTTTTTATTAAGTTGCTTTCTAATTCTGCTTCCTAATCAGCTTCCCTGACTAAATGCATTGGTGGCCACAGGGACTTGGCAGTCTATCAGTGCCTTGTTTGGCACAGCGAAAGGGCTTGGTATTGTCCAATGGGAGGATCAGCAGTGGTACATGGGGGACTGTGAGCCTCAGTATGAACATCTTCTGGGCAGCTCATCTGTTCATTGTCACCTGGTGCCTGTCTGGCTGCCAGGACCTAAGCTCCATTCTCAGACCAGGTCCTGGGCATGGTTTCTGGAAAAGCAGCCTTTGTGTCCGAGGAAGCGACATCTCTGTGGTTGAGAATTTCAATTGGACAGTGGCTGCCATGGCAACTGATACAGTTTAGAAGTTGGGGGACTGAGCCCAAGCTGGGCCAGGTACATTTTAAGAGGCTCTTTTCTGATTCTGCAGGTTTCTGGAGCTTATCAGAGATGACTAACTTTGCTCAAGGTTCTCCCAGGCCACACCAGCATTGGGTGCACTCTAATCTGGGAAGGGATTAAGACTCTTCCTGGTCATATCAGATGTCTCTAGCTTCCCCTCTTAGATTCTAAGTGACTCAGGCTCAGAGAAGGCAGGCAGAGGTATGCTAAGGTGATAAGATTGAAGCTAAAGCAGAGAGAGGAAAATCAGCCTCACTTTTGACATCCGTTCACAATTTTCCAAGTAGCCATCTAAGCTCACCCTCTGGAGCTTTATGAAGGACAGTTTTGGCTGTTGTTTCGCATTGCTTACAAAGAACTATATACAAACATACAGCTGTTCAGGTTGTACATCATCTAAATCCATCCAGGGCACATGCATAGAGTTTCCTGGAATTACACAACACAGGAAAAGAGTAACACTCCCAACGTCTCATGCTCAAAACCCTTTGGTCTTAGTGAACAAAAGAGACTGTGGTTTCTATAAAAGGATGGGTGAATGTTGATTAGGATAGATTGGTCTAAATAAAACTTCCTTTGGTCTGTTGGAGGAAGAAGCAACACGTGTATAGAAGTTGTCTGTTTACTGGAAAGAGGATCTTACCCTCTGCTTCCTGGGCAAAGTTTGGGAAAGGGCAAGGGGTGTGGCCAAAGGTAGTGGGTGTGGCCAAACGTCTTCAGCTGTCCTGAAACAAAGTCACAGAAGCTTCAGTGGCCCTGGTGATGTCAGGGCTACTGACCCTGAACAACCTGTGTTCAGGACTCACTTGTGCTTAGCGAGACACAGCAATGCACCATGCGTAGCAGCCTTCTGTGAGGGCAGCAATGAGAAGGGCGGAGTGGTGGTGATAACAAGCACCAGATTATGTATATTCAAAACCTTCCTTGCTCCTTGGATGGTGCAGTCCACATTGCAGGGAGGAGGAGTTTGGATGTCCTCATTTCAACCAAGATTTAGCATCTTTTCTCTGGTATGGTGAGGGATCAGAATAGAGATTAAGTTGTATTAAAAAAAAATAAGGTCATGTTTCTTGTAGCTGTGTATCTTGGAAGCAAGATTTATTCCCACAACAAATTGCTTTAAGAATTTCCAAAAAGAAAACAGATAGGGTGTTGTTGGTTTATGTTGTTTGAGCCATCAGGGCTGCTACCCAGAACCCCTGGGAGCTTTGCCAAAAAACATCCCGGGTTGTATGGCCCTACTTTCTGTCATGTTTTCACTCCTGTGCACAGCCTGAGCCGAACTTCATCCACGCTTGATTGCAACTTAGCCGAATGCATCTGCTTGTCTATGGGACCAATTCTACTTCCAGAATCAGAGAAATCAGTGTTCTCAGGGCAGTCCTGTGCCTTTGGCTGGATGGGTTGAGGCTCTAGCTTTCTGTCACTGGGTCAAAATACTTGAGAAAAATCAGCTCAAAGGATGAAGGATTTATCGTTGCTTTCAGTTTCAGTCCTTGTTTGTCTAGCCCTGTTGCTTTGGGCCTGTGGAGACGCAGAATGACAGGGCAAATGTGCACAGCATAGAAATCTGATTGTTTCATGGTGGCCAGGACTAGATGGAGGGAAGGATGGCCAGGAAGGAGAGGACTGGATGGATGGAGAGAGGGAGGCAAGGAGGGAGGGAGGAAAGGATAGAGCATCTGAATTTAACCCTCAAGAACACACCGGATGATTTATTTACTTCAACCCCATAAGTTTATTTATTCACCCATCCCATAAGTTTCCACAGCCTCCTCACAGAAAAGCCAACCAGGAGTTTACAGAAAACGTTGTGGGAATTTCACATTCAGGCCATCACAGAATGGCTTTGCCTTTGCCACATGCTCTTGGGGCGGGGGAGGGGTAGGGTGGAGGAGGAGAAGGTTCCCCTCTTCCTATTTCTTTGGGTATTAAGTGGGTCAAATCCCTCTCATGTAATGACTCCAAAGGAAAGCTCTTAAAAGAAACTTCCATGATTACAGAATAAAGGGGCATGTCTTTCTTTGCCACTTAGCAACACACTTTCAATTCTGAATCTTTTACTATAAGCTTATTTGTATTGATTATATTAACAAATGAAGCAACATACTTGTACTAAAATGCAGATTCTCTGTAGGTGGTGGAGAGGAATGGGGTTGGGGGAGCTGTGGACTTCTGATGTGCCTGTCTGCAGACCTGACTTGGCAGTAGTCTGAATGTTTGACTTGAGTACAACACGATTTACTCAAAAACGAGAATAATTCAGGAAACAGGAGAGAAATGTGATACAGGGAATGCCGTTGTGTGGCAGACATTTTTAGTGTGGGGACACTAAAAATGATGATTTCAAATGGTTTTTAAAACACAGCAATTTAGGGGTTGGAGAGATGGCTCATCAGGTAAAAGGCTTGCTGTGTCAACACAAGGAACAGAAACCACACGACTATACCTGGAAGCACACATCTGCACATCTGCAACCCCAGTGCCCAGAAGGAGGTCCTGTCAACAAGCTGGCTAGTTAGCCTGGTATATTTGTGTAACTAGCATCATGCCCATGTGCACACATACATGCTTATGCACACTGGGTCACAAATGCACACATACTACGAAGTCACATGACCCCCCCCATGGTAATTTAAACTGTATACATGTAGTATAATATATTTCAAGAACAAAATAACTAAAACTAAACTGCTTTCAGTAAAAAATAAAAATCCATTAGAAATAACATTAGTATTTCTACTAATCATTTTCTGTCATAATAACAAAATATCTGAAACCAGGGACTGCCAACGGCCTCATGGGGACTTTGGGGAGACAAACCACATCTAAACATAGAGTAATTTTATTATTTTACACATATCACATGAACATGTAAACACCCACACATTGCATATGCATACATAGAGTAGCTATTGGGAAGGGAGAGAGGGAAGGAGAGAGAGAGAGAGAGAGAGAGAGAGAGAGAGAGAGAGAGAGAGAGAGAGAGAGAGAGAGAGAAGATTGTAGCTCTTCCAGAAAGGCTTAGAAGTAATGAACAGCTCCATAGCAACAAGGAGCCCGGAATTCAGTTTATATCCTCTAAGTACCGTTCCTCACGAAGGGGTCATTTCCACAAAGTGGAATGTGTGCAGCTCGTTTTGATCCTGATTTGAATGAACAACTGTAAAAGCTGACAGAGAAACTTGGAAGACCAATGGGATGGCAGCGGGGACGATGGTGACCAGCTTTTGACTGTAATTTAAAGATGCATTATGTGTTTAAGATACATGCTGCAGTTTCCTCTTCAAAATAGTCCAGTTGGAGGGGGACGACATTATATGAGCATGGGAGGAAAAGACAACAGTGCCAGTCAGCATGGAAACTGGGTAATGCTAACATGGGTGTTGCACTATCCTGTAGATCTGTGTATAGTTGAAAACATCCATCACAATATTTTTAACTAGAATGAAAAGGAAGAGACAGGGATTAAGAGGCACTCCGTGGGTCTCCCTGGTGGAAGGAAGCTGCCCAGGCAGTTCTGCAGAGAAAAGCCGCCTCCTTCCACTCCAAGGGTCACGGTATCCACCAGGCAGACCCAGGAAGTGATTCGGAAACTGTGGCATTGAGTTGGAGAATCTATTCCCAAGCAGCTGGCTGAGCTGGGTGGTGCAAGGGCAGCTTGAGCCTGACAGGGCAGTGTGAAGGAGGAAGTGGGCCCCCTGTGGGCTCCCAGCCTCTTGATCCTGGCCATGGCTTCTAAAGGGAGCGACTCCAGCTCCCCCTTGAAGGTGGGTCACGACTTAGAGGGTTTCAAACACGCAGGTATCAGCGAAGTCAGTCTCTGTAGGCCTTTATTAAATTTCAAGCTTAAAATGTTCTGGAAATTTCCATCTATGAGAAAATCAATCTCTCTCTCCTCTCTCTCTCTCTCTCTCTCTCTCTCTCTCTCCCCTCTCTCTGGTTGCTGCCCATTATACCCAAGAATCACCTTGAACTTCAATCCTTCCTGAGTCTCCTGAGTCCTGAAATGATAGGCAGGCCCCACCATATCCAATTTATGAGTCAGTAGCGATCAAACCCGGGGCTTTGTGGACACCCAGATAAGCACTCTATCAACTGAACTGTAAGTCCAGCTTGAAAATGTCCATGACAATGCAGCATTGACTGAAAAGAGTCAACTCTAACAAAATATAGACTATGTTAGAGCATATTATCCAGACTATAAAAACAGCATAGTGTAACGGGATAAACACGTTTTGTCATGGTTAGGCCGAGACTGGGGAACAAGGGAGCTAAGATCTCACAGAACTCTGGAGTGCTGGCATGGTGATAGTTGCATGGAGTTTATTCTTCAGTTTACTAAGCCACAAATGTATATATTTTAAGGATGTCTTTTTATTTTAAGTATTTTATTTTACTGTGTGTGTTTTGCTTCCATGTATGCCTGTGCACCATGTTTGTGCCTGGTGCCTTTGGAGGTCAGACGAGAGTCCCCTGGAACTGTAGTTGCAGATGGCTAAGCTGCCATCTAGCTGCTGGGTTCTCTGCTTGAGCAGTAAGTGCTGTTAACCCCTGAGCCATCTCTCCAGCCCTGAAATGCCTCTTTTAGGGGGAAAGGAGACAAGATCTTACCCTGTAGCCTTGGCTAATCTGGAAGTTACTATGTAGATTAGGCTGGGCTTGGAATGCACAGAGGTCCTCCTGCCTCTGTCTCACCTTCTCAAGTAGTAGGTTTAGCACTGCAGCCCAGCCTTAAGATGTCTTTTTAAATGCTGTGCATGGTGCTCAGCGGCCAGGAGCACTTGCTACTTTTACAGAAGACCTGGGTTTGAGTTCCAGTACCTACATGACAGCTCACAAGCACCTGTAACTGGGGATCCCCCCACTTCTGGCCTCCACAGATATACACATACAGGCAAAACACTCACAGACAGAAAATACAAATTAAAAAAATCATTTAAAGCGCTATCTATGTGTTTTATGACATAAATGTAAAATCATATACTAAAAAAAAAAAAGATGATAAAGCATGTTTTTCAAAAGCTCAAAATAGAAGACACCCCTCTGCGCTTGCCCCACTAAAGGTATCTGTTATCAGTCCTTTGGAGGGTATATTTCTGGGAAGCTGGAGAAATGGCTCAGCAATGTTACCCTGGCTTCTCCTCTGGAGAACTAGAGTTCAGTCCCCAGCACCCACACCTGCAGCCCACAGTCACATGTAACTCCAGCTTCAGCATATCTGACCTCTGACCTCCATGGGCACCTGCACTCATGGGTATATACCCACATGCAGACACATATCCACACACCCACATACCATTAAAAATAATAAAAATCTGTCAAAAAGATGATCATTGGACTTAAGTTGGTGTCACATCCTGGGATTGCCACTGATTAAAAAAGTGTTATGGGGCAAGTTACTACAGTTCTCCCACCTGGCAATGCTTGGGTTACAGGCATGCACCAGCCACCTCTGACTTTTTACACGGATTCTGGGAATTTGAACTCAGCCCTTCTGCTTGCAGAGCAAATGACCTTACCCTCTAAGCCATCTCCCCAGGCCCACGTTTGGGATTTGAAGCCAGTCCTTTTGTTTCTGACACCCCCCACCCCCGCTCCCTAGCTGAGGAGGCTTTAAGTGACCTAATAAAGATTATAAACTAAGTGGATGGTGGCAGAAGCACCAGGACTCAGGATCTCCAAGCCTCTCATCCCTGAGCTGATGCCTGGGACCTCTGAGCTCAGGCAAGCTGAGCTGCTGGATGCCAGACAGATTACCCCTAAATCCCTGCCCCTGCTAGCTATGCAGCTTCCAACCTGGAGATGTCTGGGCTAATCAAGACCAAAGGAGGGTTTCGAAGCGGGAGAGGCAGGCTGCAGACTTAGCAGGAGGCAAGGAGTAGCATCTTTTGATTTTCTGAACTGGTCCCCTTTGATCTGAAGATCAATAAGAGTAAATGAGTTACAGGTGAGGAAGTCTTTCCCTCATAGGCTTGCTGCTGCTATGGTGGGGCTCTTGAATTTGCTGCTGTCCTCCAGCCTTGGGACTCCCTCTAGAATTCCCCCTCAGCCACCTCCACAGAAAGTAGGCATCACGGAGACTTTTCTTTCTGTGAGTGCCAAACAAGTTTCTCTCTCTCTCTCTCTCTCTCTCTCTCTCTCTCTCTCTCTCTCTCTCTCTCTCTCTCTCTCTCTCTCTCTGTGTGTGTGTGTGTGTGTGTGAGACCCCCCATGTGTGATTTCAATAGCTCTTCCCCACTGTTTGGCAGCCGCAGCCGTCCTCCAGTCTCAGCTGTAGGAAGAAGGCCTGGATTTAATAGGTCTTTACTGCAAATGTCAACTAGACCCTAAGAAAACTGCCTGGAGATGCCACAGGGAGCACAACCAGGCTATTTCAAGACCAGTTCAAGGGATGAGCACTGACTTTGACTAGCTAGGAATTTAGGGTGATTGTGTACCTGGGGTGTTATGCAGCTCCTGAGGTCTTCTTCTGTCAGTCACCCTGAGCAGAAAGAATCAGAGGGCAGCAAAGAAGTGCTTACTGGCCACCTGAAGGGTTTGGGAGCCCCAGGTCCAAAGCTACAAGGGAGTTACAATCATCACTCTTGGGTCTCCAGATTGAGCCAGACCTTTTGGGGATATTTTCCAGCTGTGTATAATTGAGTAGAGGGTTTTGTGTCCTGCCTCAGTGCCTGGCACAGCCTAGGCCCCACATGAACAAGTACTGATTGAATGAATTGTTGCCTCAGTAATTAATAATAGGGGCTGGAAGTCCTGCAGAGGACTCTGGGAGTTTGGATGTGGCCATCCACTATAAGGAACTGAGGACCGCTAAACTCAAGGAGCTAGTACTTGGAAGCATGCCCCCTTCAAAGTGCTAATCCAGAAGAGTAACCCTTGCCCCATTGCAGATGGCTTTCATGGATTCGAATGGCCCAGACCATGAGATTAAACATCTGACAAATTTGGGTTCAAGTGCTGCAACCTGTCTGCTGTTTGACTTCATACAAATCTCTTCATCTTAAAAAACAATACAAACCAATAACTTGTTCTGAAATTGTTGCCTCCCAACCCCTATATGTGTGCAGGCATATTCATGCCACAGAATGCCTATTAGGTCAGAGGACAATTTTTAGGAGTTGGTTCTCTCCTTCCACTGCGGGTTCTGGGGATTGAACTCAGGTCATCGGACTTGACTAGCAAGTGCTTATACCCACTGAGACATCTCATTGCTTCTGTTTCATCTTTTAAATCTCAATTTTCTCATTAATCTCTGTCTATCTGTCTCTGTCTCTCTGTCTCTGTCTTTCTGTCTCTCTGTCTGTCTGTCTGTCTGTGTGTGTGTCTGTGTGTGTCTCTCTGTGTGTGTGTGTGCTTTCTGTGAGAATAAAAGGCTTATGGGACTCTTGGAATGACTCAAAAATAAGAAATGAAGAAAATAAATGTTTGTCTCTCATAAATGAATTTGACTACCTTAGCTTGTATGATTCTAAAATATTCTCTTCCATCCTTCTTGTTGGATGTCCTTAGTACTATTGATTTACTATTCACGAATTGGTTTATTTAGTTTTTGGGTTTATGATCATCAAGGTGGTGAGATTCAGTGCTGGTAAATCAGTTGTTTAAATTCTTAGAATGGTCTTTCATGACCTAACACCAAAACCTGGCAAAGCACCCAGGACTGAACTAAGTTAGGCATATTATCTCATGGCAAAAAGGATGTGAGTGTACTCTGGGAACAATAGGCTTCTCAGGAAGATGGCAGAAGGAATTATTTGGGGGATATAGTGATGTAGGGTGTAAGGCAGATTGGGCACTGCCAAGTAGTGCTGGTCATTCATATTGATGTCTGTATATATTTCTTATTGTAGCTATAATAAAACACTATAAACCTAGTGGCTTAAATAGATACTGTAGTTCTAGGAAAAAAGAAGTCCAAATTGACTGAACTAGAAATCAAGGTGTCAATAGGGAGAGTCTCATTGGAGGGCCCAACAGGGACGATCTAATTCCTTGCCTCTCTTAGTTCCCAGCTTCTAGTTGTTGCTTCCACCCCATAGCTGTGGCTTCTTCCTTTGTCTTCAAACAGATACATGATACTATTTTTTTTTTTTTTTGAGAGAGGGTTTCCCTGTGTAGCCCTGGCTGTCCTGGAGCTCACTCTGTAGACCAGACTGGCCTCAAACTCAGAAATCCACCTGCCTCTGCCTCCAAGTGCTGTGATTGAAGGCGAGCGCCACCACTGCCCAGCGATACTGTCTCTTATAATGACCATTGGGCCTTCCTAAATAACGTAGGGTCATTCTTCCACTTAAAATTCTTTGACTTAGTTTCCATGAACTTATTTACCTCCTGTCATAGGAAGCGTCATACCCACACATTCTTAGGATTGGGAAGGGTGTCACCATCTTCAAGAGGGTATTAGTCACAACGGCAAGTGTACAGTTCTTATCTAGATGAGCAGAGTGAGCCCCAAGCCGTGACTTGTAAAGCAACAGCAGCCAGTCACATGAACAAGGTCCCCAATCCTTAATGTGCGTTTGTCACAGGGAATGGGTGGATACTGACAGACTCTTTTTAACTAGAGTCAATACGCTTGGACCTCCTTAGTTTCTGCCCGTTGTCCCTGTGTATCTCTGGCATCACGCCTAGGCTGTCGTTTGGCAGTAAGTGTCATGTCTCTTTAGGCTCCTCCTGTGACAATTGCTCAGGCTTTTACCCCCACTTCTGATGTCCTTGAACATTTGGGAAGTGCTGATCAAACACTTTGTAGACTGCCAGTCAGTTAAGACCTGTTTGCTGTCTTCTCAGGAGAAGCTTAAAGACTTTGAAGAGGAAGACCCTGGAGACAAAGTGCCCTTCCCATTCAATCCTCTCAAGGCTGTGCTGTCAGCGTGTGACCTTCATTTCCCAGGTGTCTGTGGTTCAAAGGCCTTGCTTTTACCTCGTTTGCATGCGCAGATTTCTGAGAGGAGTCCCATCATGAAGCTCTGCCTCAAGAGTGTGCTGCTTCTTTTGTGTTAAGAGTATTCATGGAAATTATTTTGAATTCTACATGTATCTAATATCCTTCACTTACCAGTTTGGTCATTTATTTCAGCATGGACTCAGGGGCATTTATTTTATCCTTTGGTTATGATCTAATATTATTTTATGTTCTTGAAACGTTAGCTTTGACTGGAGTACTCTCCTTTGGGTCCTATGTCTTTAAATTGCCTTTTACTTAATAATTTTTATATAAAATATATTTTGATCATATTCTTTTCCTTTATGATCCTTGATGATCATAAATCCAAAAAATTACATATTTTCCCCTTCCTTTTCCTCCCCCAGGCCCCACATATCCTCCCTTTGATCTCTTTCATGATCTCTTTTTTAGTTAATTGTTGTTATATACATAAATATATATGTATACATATATGTACATTTGTAGATATATAAATAAAACTTCAGTCTATATAATGTATGTATCTATTTTCAAGGCTGGCCATTTGAAAAAAGCAAGGGTTACTGTCCCCTTGCTTTTTTGTTTTTTGAGATGTGTGCATATATGTGCTTTGTGTGCATATGTGCATGTTTGTGCATTTACTTAGGGCTTCTCTACTTTCTGGCACTGCAGTGTATATGCCCTGGGATTATTGTAAATATTTTTTACTTTGGCCCTCAGAATAGCCATTTTCCCAAGGAGCCAGGTCCTGTTTATTGAATGCTGTTATATTACATACCATGGTGGAGGTGCTGGCTGGGCCAGCTGCTTGTAGTCCAGAAGTTCAACTTTTGTAACCTTAAGTTTAAGATCTTGTTTGTCCTGTAAGCAGAGACACATGCAAATGGTCATTCTGTATAGATGTCTGGAGCTCAGGGAGGGGTCTGGCCCGGGGACCACATCTGAGAGTCATCATATTAGAAACTCTCTTCATATCTGAGACTGGCCTTGACCTCTTGCCCTTCTTGTTTCTACCTTCTAAGTGCTGGAGTGTAGGTATGTGCTTGGCTTAAGTGACTTTTTTTGGAGAAGTTTTTCTCTAAAGGGGAACAAAGAAATGGGCTGGTAGCTAGACAGAGACATGATTAAGAGAAGTATTTTCTCTCTCTCTCTCTTTCTCTCTCTTTTTCTCTCTCTCTCTTTCTCTCTCTCTCTTTCTCTAGACAAGGACTCACTATGTTGATCAAGCAGACCTTAAACTTACAGAGACCAGCCTGCCTCTGCCTGCTTAATGTTGGGATTAAAGGTGTGTGTCGCCATGTCTGGCCTCTAATTAATCTTTTTGTAATGGAGTTGATACAGTGCATTTATATTTATAGGAATAATCCACAGAGAAGTAAAAACACTGAGAGTGTACTGAAAAGAGGGGATAAGAGTGATGATGTTTATAATTAAGATATTTCTCTTTCAGATGCCTGCACACCATGTTTATTGCAGTGCCACAATGTCAAAGTTAAATTAGCATGCATATGAATGTAACATATAAATATGTAAATATATATGTCTTAGCTATAAAGAAAAACAGAATATAGTTTTCTAGAAAGTGGATGGAAGTGGAGCTCATCATTGTGGTTGAAATGAGCCAAACACAAAAGTAATACTGTGTCACATGTTTTCTCCCATATGTAGAATTTATGTTTAAAAAGTTGTGAGAGTAGAAGGGAGGAAAGACAAAGGGGATCTGCTTGAGGGTTAGAGGAGAGAAGGAAATAAATTGGAATGGATACATCACAGAGCATTGTGTCTACGCATGGTGGTGCCAGAATGAAGCCCATTATTTCTTGTAGTTAATATCTACTGAGTGGATGAAAGATGTCACTCTTTCCCCTTACCCCGCTAAGTGCTTTATATGATGTAATTCTTCCTAAATACCTCTTAAATATAATAATAGTTTAGGGGTAGATGTCACAAGAAATTCTACAATGTAAATATTAGTCACATTTTGAATATTAGGAAACATAGGCCAGGGGAGAGTGAAGGCAGTCTACTATGGCCAGAAGCTGGTGAATGGAAGATCTACAATTCAAATCTGGGTTCTTCGAATGTCAGCATCCATGAGTGATGTCAGCGTCCACGAGTGATGTCAGCATCCGTGAGTGATGTCAGCATCCATGAGTGATGTCAGCATCCATGAGTGATGTCAGCATCCATGAGTGCATGTCAAGGTGCTTCTTCTTGAAATCCTGTGCGAGTTCCCTCTTATCATTCCTTTATTTGATTTTTTCCTTTTTATGGAAAATGTGCTTCCTAGTTAATAAGATACTGACATGCCTATAGGAAAGGCTGACAAACAAGATAACTGGAGGCCACCAATATTTCTCTAGAGCTGTACCCATAGGGTGATATACTCTCTGATGACCTTGATATACTCCACATGCTTATTCTCCTCTCCAATGGAGGGTCAAATATATTTTTATCCCTCTACTCCTTCTCTTAATCCATCCATCCATCCACCCACACATCCATCCATCCCAGAAGTACACTGGGCACCTGGTAGATGCTTAGAACACAGTGAAAAACAAAGGGGACCTGGTGTGTGCCTATGCATGTGAGCCTTAGTCTCCTTGAATACTTTTGGATATAGATAGCCAATTCTATGACAGGAAGTGACAATGACTTATTACTGTCCTCTGGTCTCAGACAATGTCTTAGTTGTTGTGATAAAACACTGACCAAAGCAACTTGGGGAGGAGAGGGTTTATTTTAGATTACAGCTTGCATTCCATTATTCTATTATGAGGGGGGAGGAACTCCAGGCAGGAATTGATGCAGAAACCATGAAGGAATACTGCTTAATACTCAATCTACTTTCTTATACAACCCAGCACCAGGACCTAGCTAGTATCAGTTATCCTATATCAATCATTAATCTAGAAACTTGCCAGCAGACCAGTCTGATGGCAGCACTTTCTCAATTGAGGTTCCCTCTTTTAGGATTACTCCAGCCTGTACAGAGTTGACAAAAACCTAACCACCATAGTAGGTAATAAAAGTGAGGCAAGAAAGTTGGATATACTACAGTGTGAGCAAGAGGGGAGTGTGGTTGACTGTAACATCTGAGGTTTACCTAATAGGAACACTCACTTCCCAAACTGAGCCAGTAATCCTGAACCACAGCATTGGCAATGAGCACACTTTCTCTACAAGGAAACAAAACAACGGACACCTGCACACGAAGGCTCTCAATTTTAAGTTGTGGGCAGTTGACTTTAGTAAACACTTTCCTTGCCTTCCTATATCTCTCTCCTCCATTTATGTCTGATCCAATTTATGGGTGTCAGTTTGCTTCATGGTAATCTATTAAGTAAACACGGTAGTTCTACACTTACCTAATTAATAAGTAAACTACTATTTAACATCATCTGCATTGTGCTTTGGCCTTTAAAACATTTGAATTTTGTATCCCAGTCCTTCAAATTTCAATTCCTCTGAAATATGCTTTGTGGCTATTGACTGTATCTAAAGAGTTTATGAATATGCATACATTTAGACTGATCCCAGTGGATATTAAGTTCTAAGTGCTACCTGTATTTTTTAAAGGCCACATTGCTTATGAAAAGCTTAGAAAGAAATGGATTATAGGAAAACTCTTGGGCTTTTTGGGATTGACTTTGCTATGATTGTTGAAAAAAAGGAGGGACAGGGTACACAGCTCAGATGCTTGGAACTGGGGCATGCACAGTCTATCTTGTCTAGGTCACCGAATTGAATCCAGCCCAAGGCAAAAAAATTGCAACGTGTGAGCGTCAGCATCTATTCAGGGGCCTGTGTGAGGGACTTGGAACTCAGCTGGCTGTTAGAGCCAGGTTTCCTCTGCCATTCTGTAGCTGTGCATTACTAGTATTGCCATCCCCTGGTTACATGATATAGAGACACAGGCAGAGGGAGGGAGGCTGTTGAGAGGGCCCACGAGGAAGTAAGTCATGGCTTGAGTCTTTATGTTAGTTTGTCTATCATGTGTGATACAACACTAAGTGCCAGGTCTTATTATTTATTTTAAAAATCTATTATTATTATTGTGTGTGTGTTGTGTGTGTGTATGTGTGTTATGTGTACCTGTCAGTACCACAGCACCCACACGGGGGCCAGAGGACCACTTTGGGGAGTCAGTTCTCTTCTCCCATTATAAGACTCCAGAATGATCATGCTAGTGTGGCAAGTGCTTTCATCTACTGGGTTACCTTTCTGATCCTGGGTGTTCTCCTATTTCCATGAATCATATTATATATTTGTCCCAGCTATACCATTATTTACATTTGAAAGAGTGAGCAAAAATTAACTTAATAATTCCATATGGCCGGGCGGTGGTGGCGCACACCTTTAATCCCAGCACTTGGGAGGCAGAGGCAGGTGGACTTCTGAGTCTGAGGCCAGCCTGGTCTACAGAGTGAGTTCCAGGACAGCCAAGGCTACAAAGGGAAACCCTGTCTCAAAAAAAAAAACCAAAATAATAAAATAATAATAATAATAATAATAATAATAATTCCATATGAAAAGTTTGCCCCATCATTAATCAACAGCCCGTATTACTTGCTGTAGGATAGAACACATCTATCAGGAATACTGTAAGTTACATAACTATTACAGCTTTGTCAACAGATATGTGTGGGTTACACTTATCTTGTCCACCACTGATAGAAGATGTTTGACCTAAATCCATCTGTAAGGAAAGGAGAGGACTACTAACCCTGGATTATACATGCCAACAGGCCATTCTTTTTCTGGAAAATTGTTAGCTCATTAATTGTCCATTGACTTGAAGTTGACCAAATCCTTATTCTGAGTCTAGCAGAGTTTCCCACCCTGGGCTTTTCGGGGGGCCCTGAGTATTGAATTTTAATTGTGCTCTCTTACTGGACCATGGAGCTGATATTTATTCCACACACACTAGAACAACTTCATCAGTTTCATGGCTGGCACAAGCCTGGCACCATGGTTCAGCACATTGGTTCAGATGATTCAGTTGTTAAATATTTTTTTTAACACTGTCCTTACATTTTCAAGTTAAGGTGCATGAAAGGTGATACAATGGAAGGAGCACAGGTTTCTCTGGAGGCTGGAGGACCATGTCAGGCAGAACCAACCGCTCTCTGGAACATAGTTATGATTGGACACTTGTCAGGAATGGACCCTCCAGGGCCTCCCTCTTCACTCCCCTGCTTTTGAAAAGCCAGCTGCTCTCCCTGCTTCCTGTTCCCAGAGCGTGGAGCTGTCCGCAGTGCTGATTTTTGTCTGCAAGATTGACTGGGTTACATAAGGAAAAAGATCTTAATGGCCTTTTGAATGAGCTGCGGGGAGATGCATTCTTACTGATTTTCCTCTTTCCTGCTCTCAATTTTTTTTGTTGTTGTTGTTATAGTTCTGGATGTGTCGATGCAGAGATGAAAACAACAAAAGCAGCCTTTACTAGCCATCAGCCCTTCCCTGAGCACATTGAATGCAGTCTCTCTTTTAGTTCTGGCACTTCCTAGATATTCCCACTTTCTAGATAAATAATCTGATGACAACGGAAGTTGTTTAACTGATTCAAGGTCACACAGTCAACATAGAGGCGGACTTGAGGTTTAAATATTCCGACTTCAAACAATTTTAAATGAAAATTTTTCTTTAGATGTGGAAGTCTGGAGGCTGACTGATTTTGATCAATTCTAGAGCATACTGTTTACTTGTCACAGAAAATCTTGATTTTCTTTATGAACAACAGCATTTACCCCAGGACTGTGGCTGCTGGTGACCGTCACAGATTACAATGGCATGTGATGTTCAGCGCAGGTGACTGGCTGTCACTGCTGACCGAGACTTGCTAACAGCCAGAAACACATTCTTCTGGGCCCCAAGGGCCCCATTATCTAAAAAGAAATGTTTCTCTTACTTTTTGAGGGCCCTTTAAACACAGAAGACCCTTTATTTGAGGAATCATATCTTCTATGTGCCTCTAAGCTGGCTTAGAACAAATTCCTTCTACAGAGAACATAGCCAACTCAAGAGAGCAGGTAGAGAGTGAACGCGTTTAAAGGGCTCCTGCGTCTGCAATCACCATATCTACATTCTCTAGCCCGCACTAGTGTTTACTATATCTACACAAATACTCAACATTGCACGAGTCCCACTATTCCCAAGGTCACCTGGGCTTGGCAATATTTTTGTAATCCAGACAATTGGCAGGAATCAGATGCCATCTTCTTCCTTTATAATAAACCGTTTACTGCTTCCCTGCCCCCATCTGACATTTATAGAGTACCTGGTTCTAGGAGCAAAGGAAAATAAGACTCATCTGCTATTTGAAGCTGATGCAACCTCCTCCCTACCAAAACTGCCTATTACAGGGCTTTGTACATTGCCTGAGGCTTCACCTTTCCTTTTTCTGCAAACTCCTCCTTTCTCTCCCCAGGGATAAACACAAATTAATGTGTGTACTGGAAACCGGTGCATGATGACATCAGGGTCTTAAGGAAGCCAGTTTGTGTTGTGTAGAAGCGATGGATTTGTCTCCCCACGGTTCCTTGACTTCCAATCAAACATGCTAATTAGAACCTCACAAACAAGCCAGGCCTGAGAAGAGGGTGGTTTCAGCCAGGAGGAGGGCAAAGAGCTGTTCTCAACCCCACTCAGTTTGAGCTTGGTGTTTCAGCCTTTGTTCCTCATCAGCAAGAATTGCTCTGTCCTTGCAACTCTGTCTTACCTATGACAGAATAAAAATCAATGCCTTTCGCCAGAAATATTCCTACCATTGTCTTTATGATGGTTGACAAATAGCCACCATTTTGGTGTTTGATCAATTGACATCCCATAGAATTACTAATATCTCCTTTGATTATCCCTTGACTGCTCACAGTGGAGATGTATGCCTTTGTTGAAATAATTAAAAAATGATGTGACAGGTACCTACATGGCAATTTAGTGCTGAGATGCTAAACAAAACCAAGCCCATCTATGAACCTACTAGAGTTGCTTGAGAAGAGGGAACATTGGTTGAGGAATTACCTCTACCAGACTGGTCTATGGGGGCCATTTTTATTATTGTTGACTGAGGTAGGAAGATACAACCCAACTGTGCACTGTGCCAACCCTGGGAAGGTGGGTCTGGGCTTTCTAAGAAAGGCAGTAAACAAGCCTGGTGAGTGTTCTCATAAGCAATGTTTCTCAATGTTCCATAGAGACTATGGTTCCTAACTCAAGCTCCTGCTTTGGCTTCCCCCTGGATGGACTGTAAGCTTTAAACCAAATAAACCCTTTCCTGTCCAAGTTGGTTTTGGTCAGTGTTTATCACCACAGCAACAGGAAAATCACCACTATCTTTTCTGATAGCACCCTTTCCTTCATCATGGGGCATGACTATGAAGAAAGCTAAGCCTAAGAAAGGGTTGTAATGTTACAGTGAGAGAAGTTTGGAAGAGACTTTCACAATATGCTTTTTAGTTCCATGGACAATGACTTCAGCCTTGTCTCTAGACCTGGCACATATTAACTATACATAGCATGTCCAGAATGTCACAACTCAGATCTCTCTTTCTCCTTTCACTATTGAACTCAGGACTTCAGGATGCTCCCCAAGTTTTAGAGCTAAGAAATTTCATACTACCAAATACACAAATATCAAGGTTTTATAAGTGGTTCTTAGGCTAATGGAATCCTTTCATTAATTAACTTAGTATCTATGTTACTGAAGACCTACTAGATGCCAGGCTCTGTCACTTAAAATTTCCCTTGCTACATTCCTCATGTGCTTTGTATTTCAGTGGGTGACACAGAAGACAAAAGGCCTCAATAGAAAGACACCTGGGCACATGGCTCCAGCTGCATATGTAGCAGAGGATGGCCTTATCATGCATCAATGGGAGGAGAGGTCCTGGGTCGTATGAAGGCTCCATAGATGTCCCAGTGTAGAGGAATCGAGGATGGGGAGGCAGGAGCCAGTGGGTGGGTAGAGGAACACCTTCATAGAAGCAGGGGGAGGGAGGATATGATAGGGTGTTTCTGGGAGGGAGCGAAACTGGAAAAGGGGATAACATTTGAAATGTAAACAAAGAAAATATCCAAAAGAAAAAATAAAAAGAAAGAAAGACACCTGGGGTAGTTTTAGAATGGTGAATGCCTTGAAGACAAGACAAAATACATGAGTAGAATCCCAGGCCATACATCCTGGCTTTGGGTCTGGCTACTTGCTTCCATTAAGAGGAAATGATATAAAGTAAATAAAAGGAAAGGTGAATTTATTTGTAGTAAAGGCCCAAGCCAGGTAGAGTTAGTGTCTGTTGCTACCTTGCCCACCATTACACTTTACACAAAGGATAGAACAAAAGCCAGGAAAAGTACACATGTAGAATTAGCTGTCCACTCCAGTGACATATCTGAGAGTCTGTCCTTGCTCCAGGTGCTAGGGATTCTGGGAGTTATCTTCAAGCTTGGAATGGTATTTCTTATAGGGAGCTAGACCTGGAAAAGAAATCTATTTGTGTATTAATTAATCAATTTATATTTGAAATAGTAACTTCTAGAAACTCTGTTACCATGGGACAGTGGCTTTGGGGAGAGGATGGTCCTAAGAGTAAGGGAACATGTGTCTATGAAGGATGTTTGAACTGAACTTTGGCAAGAAGGAGACAGCCTGGCAATACTCAAGGTTTCTGTCTGTCTCAGTAACAAGTTCTCCAAAGTAGGAATAAGTTTTTCATACTCAAAGGACAGAACTAGAGAGACGGGGAGGCTCACAATGAGGGAGGGCAAGACAGAAGAGGCAGAAGAAAGATGCAAAGTAGGGGAGATGTGCAGCATTGTAACAAATACAGTTCTGTAAGTCATAGCAGGTGTTTTGGAGATAGGGGATTCCATTTTCATTATATCCATTTATTTTGTATGCAATTACAGGTGGGTGGGTGGATGGATGGATGAATGGATGGATGTGTGCCGTGAAGCACATGTGGTGGTCAGAGGACAGTTTGCCAGAGTTGGTTCCCTCCTTCCACCATGTGAGACACAGGGATCAAACCCAGGTTGTCGGGTTTGGTGGAAGGCATTTTTACCAGCTGAGGCATCTTGATAACACTTAGATTTCATATACTTATATTTGTGTGTGTGTATGTATGTATATGTGTATATGTGTGTATATGTATGTATATGTACATATGTATATGTATATTGTGCAACCATCGAGAAGATTTAAGCAGGGATTAAGTTTACCTGTCTAAGAAAATAGCTCATAGGATGGGAGGAGGAAGAAGGAGATATGGCTCAGAAAGAGGTTCTGCAGTGACCAAATGGAGCGAAAATTTCCATCTCTTTCCAACGACAAATGGATTAAGTACATTTGAGAACTATAGCCAGGAGTGAGCAGAGATTGTTTCCTCTCCAGGCTCTGCCTTGCCCCGTTTATTGCACCATTTCATTCTGCTGTAATCATCTGATGTACAGTTCATCATTCTTCATTGCATTTGACAGATGGGGAAGTCACAGCTGTAAGAATCAAGGGATACTGCCCGTACCTCCCCTCACAGCGAGTGACATCGGAGGGCATTGCTTGTATCCACACACAGTGAATGACAGAGTAGCAGGCTCAAGCTTAACACCCAAACCAGTGCAAACCCACAAGCCACCGAGATCAGTGCTGTTGCTGGCGATGAGGAGCTGGGGAGCCTGTAGTTGTATAGGTAGGTTTTGAACCCAGGCAGACTTCATTCCAGCCTGGTTCTCTTACTTCAGAACTCTGTGACCTTGGGCAAGTGGCCTCAGCAGCTTTACATTGCCTCCAATTCTGCTCTATAAATAGAGGATAATAACAATAGATTCTAGTTCCCAGGTTTGCTGACTTCATATGTGCATTTAGAACAGTGCTCATCACAGGAAGCAGCCAGTAAATGTACTGCAAAGACTGTGGGCTCTTCTTCCTCTTGTGTGCAGGTGAAATGCTTAGCCCAGAACAGAGGTTCGAAAGAGGGCATTATATTTTACTTGACGCCCAATGAATCTCATTCTCTCTCATTCCAAATGAGCTTGCAGCCCCCAAGTGACCCTTCTCTCCCAGAGTGCCCAAGGCATGGATGTTTCTCTCTGGGAAGTTTTGGTGTAACCAGAAGGCCACTGAGTGTCTGCCGCTGTTGCAGTGTGGAAAGCACTGGGAAAGGAACCGTGGCATGAGTGAGTTCTTGAGAACTGAGACAAGAGTCAGGTGACCTGGAGTAGTTAGAAGAGACACTTTCACCACATGGAGAGCTCAGGAATGAAAATCGAGGAAGAATATGAAAGGGAGATACCCTGGAGATGGAATCACAGCGAGTTGTGAACCATGTGAGAATTTGAACATGCTGGGATTTGAACCCAGCCCTCTGGAATTGCAGCATTTGTTCTCAGCCACTGGACCATCTGACCAGCACTGCAATCCTGAATTATAGAACAGATGCCCACAGTCCCCAAGGGAAGAAACCGATGGATTTTCTAGGTCTCTGTGAGAAAACACGAGGGAGAGAGGATGCCACTGTTCTACTGGGGCTGATAACTGGGTCTTGAAACTGAATCAGCAGATGTCTGGAAAGCCCAGGTTCATTGTTTTCAGTGGCTCCTCAGCATCTGTGCTGTCACACGATGGTCAGTAGAGGGCAGTGTAGCCAATGTACCGCTGTGAGTGAGGGGCTGCCAAGAGTCCTGGAAAGAGTTTCTGAAGCTTAAAACTGCACCTGTTTGTGCACGTTCTGAGGATAGCCCATCTCTTCACTTTTCTTTGGAGTCCAGTTCTTTTCTCTCTGTCTCCAGTGCGTTCTTCTTTCCTTCCATCCTTTGCTTGCTCCATCGTGGGTCCACATTCTTCACCTTTTACCTCTGTAAAGCATGTGGACACCCACTGCCTCCGTGGATCCTCTGAGGTATTTTCTAAGAGACGCGTCAGATTATTGTGCAGATCAAGAAACAGGCCTAGAAAGGTTCCTGGTCCCTCAGCCCCCGTTCTTTGTTCCAGTGTCCTTACAGGCTGACTGCCAAGGGTTGCAGTGTTTATCACTGCAAAGATATCTCCCCAAACCCCAGAGTACCACACACCCTTCTGAGCCACAACAAAAGCTTCCAAAGCAGTAAACACGGAAGGAGCTTCTTCAGAAGCATGGACTCAGGAGTCCTGTGCATTTTATACGGTCCGTGGCCCAAAGGATGAAAAATCTAAGCTGTAGACTCTAAGGGCTCTGCATACTCTTAGGAGCAGGAAGAAACAGATCTGCCTTTGTGATTTTTATTAATTATATGTAAGTACACTGTAGCTGTCTTCAGACACTCCAGAAGAGGGCATCAGATCTCATTACGGATGGTTGTGAGCCACCATGTGGTTGCTGGGATTTGAACTCAGGACCTTCAAAAGAACAGTCAGTGCTCTTAACTGTTGAGCCATCTCGCCAGCCCCTGCCTTTGTAATTTTTAACGACAGAAGCCACCAGCATTCCTGGCTCAGGACTGGTTGGCTGGACTGTGCTAGCAAATACTATATGCAGTATTGAAGTGTGGGGCTGTGAGGAAAGTTCTCTAAACTCCCATGAGGGGTGACTATACGGACCCATTTTCTGGGTATAGATTGTTCCCATCTCCTCTTACACAGCTCAGGCTTTGTGTCCCTGACTGTGGTTTGGCAGTTCATTATTCACCTTAGGAAGGGGGGTAGGTAGCTGGGCTGCTAGGTACCAGCATCTGATGTCACCTCTCAGTTATTTGTGGAGAGTCCCCCCTGGATTGTTTGGTATTTGGACATTATTGGTTGTTAAATATTATGGATTTCATCCCTGGCTTCAGAGTGACAGAATCCTAATGCTTTTATTGAATTTCTCCAAACCCAGGGGAAGAACCACAGTCAATCTTTCTGTGTGTCTCTGTCTCTTATTTTCTCTTTCTCATCCCGCCATCTCTGCTCAACGGTCCACAGCAGAAGATGGTGGTTTCCCCATAGCTCCCAATTAATTTTACTTCAAGCCCATAGCTCAGAGCAATGCAAGTCTCTGAACTACAATTTAGAGCTCTTGCAGGGGTGAGTCTCACGAGTTAGTGAAGAGCAGTGTCCATCTTTGCTTCAGCCACTATGTTTAGAAGGCTATAGGCACACGATGTAAGGATAAACACATTCAGTGTGACCCTGTAAGTGACAATGTGGGCAGTTATTTGAGAAGGGCGCTGTTGTGGGTGGCTTCTGAAATTACCCCCAAGGATAGCTTATCTCTGGTGACAGGAATTTATACCATCGGCTCTTAACTAAGAGCTGGGCTTAGAGACTTGCCTCTAGTATATAGATGGGATTAGCTGATGAGATGCCATCTCTAAAGTTAGGTTACAAGCCTAGGCCCTGATCCCACTCACACTCCTGGCTTATCTTTGCTGGCTGTGATAAAGGAAGCTATCACATGTGCCCCCTGGCAAAATCTGGGAGGCAAAAATCTGAGGACTGCTTCTGGTCAAATGTCAGCAGGGAACTATCCTGTCAACACCCGATGGAAAGCTCTTATAAGTAGACCCTTCCCACTCAAGCCCAGAGATGTCTGCAGCCCTGTATGGCTCCTTATTTGTAGCCCTTGGAGGAACCTTAAACAGAGGCACTCCTGCTAAGCCATGTGCTGATCCCTGAGCCACAGAAACTACTGGAAGGCAGATGCTGTTTTAAGCCACTTTGACTCCATCCTTCTACAATCTAAAGGACTAAGATTTAGGGCAGGTAGTTAATTATGCAGCCCGAGATGGCTAATGCAGGATTTCCACAGTTGCAAAAGCCCTGAGGTTTGAGATGTCCTCTTGTTCTTACTTTACAACAACATGCCAATTTGTGAGTGTATGCAAGAGTTACAGAACCTCTGCACGCCACATTGTCATCAGTACGACAGATAACAGTAATACATATTGTTTTTGTAAGGCTAAAGGAGATAGTGTGAGCCCAGAGAATGCAGTTAGCGAAGCTATACAAAATGATTCAACAGACTAATATTAATCGGCTATTATAAATTAACATTTTACAGGGTCAATGAAGTTTGGTTAGATGCCTGCCTGACTTTTCAGGAATTGGAGGGATGACTCAGAGATTAAGAATGTGGACTGAGGGCTGGCGAGATGGCTCAGCGGGTAAGAGCACTCACTACTCTTCCGTAGGTCCTGAGTTTGGATCCCAGCAACCACATGGTGGCTCACTGGTGTGTCTGAAGATAGCTGCAGTAAATTACGCTGGAGTGGGAGTGAGAGTAAATGGGGGATCGAGAGGGGCTGGAGCAAGTGGGGCCGGCAGAGGTCCTGAGATCAACAGCAGCCACACATATGATGGCTCATGGCCATCTGTACAGCTACAGTGTACTCATACACATAAAATAAATAAAAACAAAAAAAGCTTAAAAAAAAAAAAAAGAATGTGGACTGATCTAGCTTAGGGGTTAAGAGTATGTTTGTTAGCATCCAAAGCCTGTGGCAACTCATGGGCAGGTCTCAGAGACCTGTTGCCAGAGCAACAGCCGCCATATTCCCAGAATCCATTGGGCTCACCTCCCACCTTTACTTGTGGCCACTACATCAGAACCCATATATATACACGGGAACATTCCTCCATCTTGCTCTCTCTCTCCCTCCTCTCTTTCCACCATACTGCCCCCTCTCTCCCTCTCAATTAAACCTCTTACACGTGGAACTGTTTGGGCCTAGTGTGTGGTATGTCCTGATGCAACCCACTGTTCTAACACATCAATGTTGATCTAGCTCAGGGGTTAAGAGTGTCTACTGATTTGGCTCAGCGCTTAAGAGTGGGCACTGATCTAGCTCAGTTCCCAGCACCTATTTTGTGCAACTCACAACCCTCTGTAACTCCAGCTCCAGAATATCCAATGTCCTCTTTCGGCCTCCTCATGTACCTGCATACCTGTGGACATATATAGGGACCTACACACAAACGCATAAATACACCTTAAAGACATAAGGAAATCTCAACCTTCACATGTATGATAAGCCTGCTCACATGGATCATTGGCACCTTGGCTTCCTCTTAGAGACATCTAGAGAACACTACGGCCCTTCCAGAAATGATCCAGAAAAGAACATAAAATATCAAGTAATCCACATGAGGCAAATAGCTACTTCACTGCACAACAGTGAACTGCTTTCATCTTAGATATTATAGTCAGCACAATTTTATATCACAGAGAAGTTGACTAAAAACAGAACCGGTGCTTTCAGATTCAAAAGCTCAGAAATATATTTGCGTTGATAGAAATGTTTCTGCAGCTTGCTTCCACAGAAAGGCATCCAACAGCCTTCCACAGCCAATTATTTTGTGGGTTGAAATGCCAGGGCACCATGCAGGTGGCTGGCAATCCATCACAAAGATGGAGGCCGAAGGCGGAGCTCAGGAGGGTTATCATCAATGCTTTAAAGGTCTTTGCCTTCTGAGGGCAAAGCCCACGATGTCAGCAGTTCCATGGAAGCACCAACATGCAGCCACTGTGTTTGCACTCTTCCCTGGAATGCTGTTTTCCTTCCTCCAGGAGCTTCGAATCTCCCCAGTGGAGGGAGATGTGTAGATTTTCCTACCTCACCTCACCTCATCTCCATCTTTTCTAGCCTCCATTCCAAGGCCACTGCTCAAGCCCACTTTTCTTACTTTCCAGAGCCGTGACTCTAATACAAGCATCCCCCCATCCCCCCACCACCCCACACACATCCGTGGATCAGTCTACCTACCCCGTGTCTTGGTTCATTCATCCCAGTGAGCATCTTCCTTCCTGGCTGTATGTGGGGACAGCTTCCTGAGCCTACCACTTTTACTATTCGATGCCAAGCACATCACTAGCCTCTCTGGGTTAAGGATGCTGGCACTGTTCGCTGAGAAAACAGTAGAGAAAAAGTCAGAAAAGCATTGGTGAGATGCCTTGCTCTTCCTCCAAAACCAATCCAAAGCTTGCTTAGCAGGTCCTGCCACTGTGTGTAGTTGGGGCCATCACAATCCATCTTTTTATCCCCTTCTATGTCCCTAAGAATGCTAGAAGAAGTTGCCATCCATATATCCGAGTATGTACATGTATGTATTTATGTGTATGTATGTATATATATATATAGTCATATATAAAAGTGATACAGTATAAAAAATAATCTATCATTAAGTTATGGCATCCCTGTCCGGACATCATGAAGTACACTTGCATGAGCTAAGATATCTACAATGTTGCTAGGCATGCCAGTTTCATGTCTGTGTCTGCGATAAAATCTCCTGTCAGAAATGAACTTAAGGGAGAAAGGGTTTATTTGGCTTACAAATTACAGGTCATTGTCCATCACTAAGACAACTCAGAGTAGGAACTTGAGGCAGAAACCATGCAAAGCACTGCTTGCTGGCTCAGTTACAGGCCTGTGTTTAGCTAGCTTTCTTACACAACGCAGGACCACCTGTCCAGGGATTAGAATTCCCAGCAGTGGGCTAGGCTCTCCTGCATCTATTAACAATCAAGACAGTCCTTCACAGACAGGATCACAGGCCCACTGGACAGTCCCTCAATTGAGACTCCCCCTTGTCACTAGGACAAGGGGAAGTCTCAAACTAGACTTTACTAACCTCTTAGAGGAGGCAGTGAGGGTGAAGTATATACCAAAGGCTTCAGGGTGTTTGCTGAGCCCTTCCCAAGGTTCTGCCCTTGGGCTACAAGAGGCAGATATAAAGTAATCTCCGGGCATCAAAACACTCACTGGAAAGGAATAAAGAAAGGCCTTAGCCAAGGGCTGAAAGGTGAGAATAAGAATTCACTGTTTTTCCCTTGATGGAGTAAAAAGAACTGAGGGGAGCTGTTGGGATTCAACACAAGCCAGATGAACAGAACAATGTGGTGCTCACACATGCATTCCATAAGGGGACCAAGTAAAACAGCAGACAAAGACCAAAAAAAAGGAAGGCCAAGGAGAAGGAACCCAGGAAGACTGCTGCCATGGCGTCAAGCTACAGAGGAAATGACTAAGGACATGAGCTCAGTGAGACACAGCAAAAACACCACGAAACAAAGCAGAAAACTTCAGGGATGGATTTCGTGAACCAAAAGGTGGAAAGAAAGGTCGAGGAGAGAACCAAGGCTGTTTTACTCTCATTTCTAATTTTTTTTTTTTTACTATGTTTGTTGTCCATATTCACAGGGCTCAGTATGTTTCAGAGGGTGCATACATGAGTGCACTGAACAAACCAACATTTTAAAGCCTTTGCAGCCTTTGCACCTAAGAGCTCATTGGAAGCAAAATAAAATGATCTTAAAATCATGATTAAGAAAGGGCATTAGTGGGGCAGCCACAGTACAAGAAAAATATGTTCCAAATGCATTAGCGTGTATAATGTCAGCAAAGTGTGCCCAGCTAGGAGAGAGAGAGCTGCTGGCTCATTCCAATCTCTAGTACTTGATAGATAAGACACTGTAGGTGAAAGAGGTATGTGCATTTGGATCCATTTCTCTCTCTCTCTCTCTCTCTCTCTCTCTCTCTCTCTCTCTCTCTCTCTCTCTCTCTCCTCGTGTGTGCGTGTGTGTGTGTGTGTGTGTGTGTGTGTGTGTGTGTGTGTGTACTGTACCACTGAGACATACTCCTGGCCTTCAAATTTTTGAGACAGGATCTTACTATGATGCTCAGGTTGGCATTCAAGTCTCTATGTGGCCCACCCTGGCCTCAAACCTGTAATGTTCCTGCTTTCTGCCCAGGCTTTCCGTCCTGCTTCCCTGATAGGATAGTGTTGGACTCTTGTCCATCTGGAAGTCTAAGCCTAAAATAAATGGTTCCTTCTGAAGGCTCTCTTGGTCCTGATGTTTTATCACAGTCACAGAACAAGGAACTAATTCATGGCCCCATTTCTCAAGTCCTGTGGAGAAACTAACAAGGCTCAATATAAGTTTGGGTGGCAACAAATCATACTTAAATCATAGCAGCTACTTCACTGGCATCTTAAATTGGATTGGTATATGCCTATAGGCCTACACTAAAGATGCTGAAGCAGGGGCATTACAGCAGAAGCTGAGCGACCTCATCTTGAACTACAAACAGAAAGCAGAAAGGATGAACTGGGGATGGCAGGGGGCTTTGAAACCTCATAGCCCACCCCCAGTGATGCATTTCCTCCATCAAGGCCATCCATCCTAAGCCTCCCCAAATGCCATCACCAACTGTGGACCAAGTATTCAAATGTGGAGGAATAACAGGGACAACGCTTTCAAACTACCACATACCCAGTGGAACATGGGTCATGAATGGACTTACACTTTTATTATACAAATGACTTCTTATTCTTGTGGACTTGTATAAATAACTGCAGGGTGGTGATAAAGAAAATTTCTTTCATGTTTTTCTTACATACCCCCTTCTGCTTTCCACCATGAGTTGAGGTAGTATGAGACCCTCACCAAAAGCCAAGTAGGTACCATTGCCACGTTCTTAGACTATAATTACCCAGTTCCAGCTGTTCTTTTATAGCAATACAAACAGACCAAGAAAGCATCCTAATGAAGATACTGAGTAGGAAGTTGGACACTACAAGAAGAGACTAGAGGTTAAAAGACAGATCTAAGCTAAAGGCACACTTTGAGGTCATGGATGTGTAGATGGCTTTTAAGGCTTGCGAATGGGTGAGGCCTCTCAGGGAGGGCACAGAGAAGAAGGCTGTGATAGCTAGTTTCATGTTAACTTGACACAAGCTACAGTCATTTTTGGAAGAGGAGACCTTAACTGAGAAAATGTCCCCACCACATTGGCCTGTAGTGCATTTTCTTGACTGATGATTTTTGTGGGAGGGACTACCAGCTCATGGTGGATAGTGCTATCTCTGTGCTGGTGCTGGTGGTACTCTAAGAAAGCAAACTGAGCAAGCCAGTAAGCAATACTGGTCCATGATCTCTACATTGGCTTCTCCCTCTGGCTTCTTGTCCTATTTGAGTTCCTGCCCTGACTTCTGTCAGTGATGGATTGTGGTAAGCTGAAATAAACTCTTTCTTCTACAAGTTGATTTTGGTCATTTTTTTTTTATCACAGCAATAAAAACCCTAACACAAGGGCCAAGGAATGTGTACTGGTTTACTCTAATACTAAGAAATCAGAACCAGGTATATGGTGTATGTCTATATCCCCAACACTCAGGAGGCTGAAGCAGGAGGACCAAGAATTTGAAACAAGCCTGGGCTACTAGTAAGTTTTAGGTTAGTATGGGCTGCATGGAAAGCACATTGTCTTAGTCAGGGTTTCTATTCCTGCACAAACATCATGACCAAGAAGCAAGTTTGGGAGGAAAGGGTTTACTTAACTTACTTCCACATTGCTGTTGATCACCAGAGGAAGTCAGGACTGCAACTTAAGCAGGTCAGGAAGCAGGAGCTGATGCAGAGGCCATGGAGAGATGTTTCTTACTGGCTTGCTTCCCCTGCCTTGCTCAGCCTGCTCTCTTATAGAACCCAAGACTTCCAGCCCAGGGATGGCACCACCCACAAGGCTACCCCATTGATCACTAATTGAGAAAATGCCCCACAGCTGGATCTCATGGAGGCACTTCCCCAACTGAAGCTCCCTTCTCTGTGATAACTCCAGCCTGTGTCAAGGCACACAAAACCAGCCAGTACACACATTCAGGGAGGGAAGAGGACTGGACTAGAGAGTCAGTGAGG
Organism: Mastomys coucha; assembly: GCF_008632895.1. Lineage (NCBI taxonomy): Eukaryota > Metazoa > Chordata > Mammalia > Rodentia > Muridae > Mastomys > Mastomys coucha. Next base: position 248,348,623 of record NW_022196905.1, read on the forward strand.
AGGAGGAGAGACTGAGGGCTAGTGTTTGGGACTCCACATAAAGTGCTATTATCTATGGCAAGCAAGAGATCAACTGTGTCAAATACAATGGAGGATCAAAGGAAGTTGAGTCCCAAGGCTCATCCACTATACTTAGATGTGCAGATGTCGCGGTGACAGTAAACAGTAAAGTTGTATAGCTGATTGGGGGAGCCAATAACTTCAGAGAAATAGTTAGAGAGGAACTGGAACAACATTGGAGAGATAGGATTTCCAAGAAGTTTTGCTGCAAACAATTTAAGAAGGGGGTGGAAGCTGCTGAAATGCTGAGGTGAAGAACGTGTCTGCTGATCTACCTTCCGAAGGAAGGGTAACCTTGAGAAAAGTCTCAACTTCTGGGCTTGCTTCCTTTTCTGCCAAACAAGGACACCACTCCTTAAATCATTCCTTCATTTAACAAACATCTATTGATTGCTTACTATGCGCCACAAGCCAGGAGTGCTTAGATCAATATCCACCACGTCCTTTCAAAGCCCAGGGTCTAGCTGCAGCCTAATAGATGGGAAACAAAGAATTGGAATACTTAGAGACAAATGCCATGCATCCACTGTAAGGAGAAAGAGGAGTCACATCTGACCTGGTGAGGGTGGGAATCAGCACATGGACTCACCATGAGTGAGAATAAAATCTTGGAAGGCACAAGATAAATGGCATAGGTAGAAGAAGACAGAAAGTGATCAGAGAGAGTGGTATAAAGAGAATCAAAAATTTTCTGGGGCTATGCAATACATCTAGCCTACCACTCTACTACCCTGCCCTTGACACTGCTCCCTAGCCAACCTCTGCTGCTTGATATGTCCACATTTGACTTCACAGTCATTCTCCCAAATTTCCCTAGGCAGCCACCATCTATCAGCAGGACTTGGCCTCTGAGATGAAACCAATTGATTGTCTATTGTCAGCATATATTCTAGCAATGTGCTAACCACAAAATACTTTCCCCAGATGTAATGTGGTATTAGTATTGCTCATTAATGACACGAAATACAAACCCAGTTCAATACAGACGGTTCAGAATTTGAAGTGTATTTTGGTGAACGTTCACAAATGTACAGTCCATTTCAATAGTCATAAAATCCCTTTTTAAGTTAGATATGAGATGGATATGCATTCCTGAAAATTCTCTCTCTCTCTCTCTCTCTCTCTCTCTCTCTCTCTCTCTCTCTCTCTCTCTCTCTCTCTCTCTCCCTCTCCCTCTTTCTCTCTCTCTCTGTGTGTGTATGTTTGGCTGAACAAAGAAGACATTTCTACAATGAATTTGAACTCAGATGGATTTAGGAATGTGGGAGACACTCTTCCTATTCATGTTTCAAAGCCTTAGGAAGTATTTTATATAGATAGTAAAGAAAAAAATATAACACTGATTTATCCACTACCCAAAATTTTAACAATGACAATTGCTATTGCTTCAGGGCTTAATGAAAAGGATACAACATTACAGACCCAACCGATGTCCTTTGCCCCCCTTTCCTAGTCCCAAGTCCCTGAACTTTCCCCACAGACACTCTTCTCTCAAGCTTGGTAGATAGCTTCCTCACTCATGTCTGGATAACATTCTGCTTCTATTTGTACTGAAACTACACTGAACAGGATTAATTCTTGTGTTTTTAAAATCACACACATGATAATACAGAGCAAAGCTGTTTTGTGGTCCTCCTACCTCACAGCTCAGATTGTGAATGCCTCCAAGGTGATAAGATACTTGTTCTGCATTTTACAGCCTGTCCAGCTTCCCTTGAAACCAGTCCAAATTGTTGAAGGCAGCCTGCAGATAGGACAGACAGAGTCTCAGTGGCAGGTACAGAATCATTTGGCCTCAATCATCTTCTCCCTCCTCTCTTCCAGCTCCTTTGCCTCTTCTTCTTTCCTCCCCTACTTTTCTTCCCTTCCCCACTCTACTGATGATCTTGAATATATTAAGGAAAAGTAGCAGAGAGAAAACTCTACAAAGGAGGTCTGAATTTAGCACTACAGCTTCCAAATCCTCCTCTTCCCCTCCCCCTCCTCCTAGCATTTTCAAGGTATAACTAGCACCTATCAAATAAGCACTTGGTGTTTGTTTGCTAATCTTAATACCACCTTTCGGGTCTTTCCTTGCCCAAGGTTCCAAAGCGAGGCTGTGGAGAGTTCAACCCAGGTACTCAAGTCCAAGAGTTTGTGTGCTTCACCACTCTCCAAGAGGAGCCATATTGATCCCAATGGGCTAGTGTTAAGTGAGCTCTTAACACTACAACTCCCCAAGGCCAGTGCTTTAACAAGTTGGGCATTGATTCCAGTTAAAAATAAAGCACCATGATGATTACTAAATATAAGTACTAATGAAGCCACCACTGACAAATTCACAGGGTTGGGAATTAGTTCAGTTTTCTGACATGATATTTAACCATCCTTGGGTTTACAACTTCCTTTGGGAAATTTGTTTGACTCTTTCACTATTGGCCCTAAATCTTTAAGAACAAAAATGGTTACTCCTTTCTCTCTTGAGGATTTCCTATTTCGGTAGAGTGGGTGTGGAAATCTAATTTCCATGGTCCTCTGTATCCTGGCTCCTCATTATTTTCTCTGGATTTAATTTCTTCCACTGCCTAACTCATATGCTGAAGACCCCATCTCCCATGTGATATGATTTGAGATTGAAGATGTTTGAAGGTGTATTGGTTCCTTGTCTTGTTGCTAGAACAAAACACACAAAAAGCACAACTCAAGGCGGAAAGCATTCATTCTGACTCACAGATTTCAGGGATACATTCCACCCATGGTGGGGAACCCGTGAGGGCAGGAAGATGAGGCAGCTGGTTCTAGTCTGGTTTGTGGAACTGGGCTAAACACTATGACCAACAGCAATGTTGGAAGGAAAGGATTTATTTGGGTTACAGGCAATAGTCCATCCTGGAGGGAAGCCAAAGCGGGAGCTCAAGGTAGAAACATGGAGACAGAACTGAAGCAGAGACCATGATGGAACACTGTTTACTGGCATGCTTCCTGCTTCTGCTCAGTTAGTTTCCTTATACCATCCAGGACCACCTACCCAGGGGTGGCAACACTCACCCTCCTCCTGGGGGCTTACTAGTAATTGAGAAATTGTCTGACAGACAGTCCTTTAGGCAAATGATGGAGGCAGCTCCTCTTATTGTGGGCTTGTCCACAGTGTGTGCAACCAAGAATAATAGCCATCACATCCCTTGCCTGGACACACTGCAGCCATACCCAGGAAGTATGTAGTCATGAATCCTGGTACTCAGTTTATCTGCTTTTTATTCAATATGTAACCCCAGGCCACAGAGTGGTGCCCCACACATTTAGGGTAGGTTTTCCCACTGCAACTAACCTAGTGGAGAAAATACATCACAGACACACCAAGAGGTGTATTTCTAGATGCTTCTAAATCACATCAAGTTGACAATCAAGATTAATATCACAGAAGTTGAGGAGACTTCGGTGTGGTCAGACTAAAGGGACCCTCACAAGAAGACTGGTTCCTTAGAAGAGACTAGAGAGCTTATTTCTTCTGTCTTGTGCAGAGACAGAGCAAGAAGGTGAGCATCCTAAAAGCCAAGAAGAGAGCCAAGAACTGGGACTCTTGGCCCCTGGAGCTCTGAGAGCCTTGATCTCTGTACTTAAGGCACTCGATGGTACTACTTCACCACAGAATCCCAATACATTTCCTGTACAACCTTTGACCTTACTAACCTTCCGCAACTTCTGAGCGATTCAGAAAGGGATTCAGGAAAGCAGGCAGACTTAATGAAGTTATATGGGTACAACTCATCAAACAACTGTACAGAGAGCAAGACTTCCAGGGAGGAAAAGTACTGCATCTCACTTGAGCAGAGATTCTCAACCTGTGGATCTCGACCCCTCTGGGGGTCCTACATCAGATATCACACATATCAGACATTTACATTACAGTTCATAACAGCAGCAGATTACAGTTGGGGGGGGGTCACCACAACATGAGGAATAGTTTTAAAGACTTGTAGCATTAGGAAGGTTGAGAACCACTGCAATAGAGGGATAAATATTCCTCCCACTGGTTCTGCATGGTCTAGGTAATCTGCTTTACACATGCTCCTGTGTGTGTGTGTGTGTGTGAGAGAGAGAGTGTATGTGTGTGTGTGTGAGCATATACACACACACATGCACACACACACAAACACTCACTCAGTTTTATCATATTATTATGCCTCCTTCCTTATGGCCTTATTCAACCTTACTTCCTGTCTCCAAAAGAAGCCACACTAAGAGTTAAGGTGTCAACATACAGATCTGTTTTGAGGAGACACAATTCAGTCTATAACAATATTTTTCTGTATTTCATTTTTTATTTTTATCTTTATGCTGTGCTTGAGAGTGAACCACAATGTTATTTTAATTAAAAAAAATCTTAGGCTAGCACATTATGAATGACAATACTAAACTCTTGTTTTAAAGTTAATTTAAAATTATTTTAATGATATTTATAACCTACAAAATACATCTCAACTTTTCCTTAGTAAACAATTCAACACCATCTAGTCAGAACAGGCATGAGTTACTGTGAAATATTGTTTTAAGAAGACAGGTCATACTGAGTTTTAGTCCTAAATATATGTTCAAATGTAGGGTGAAGTTTAACTATATTGTATGGTAGTAAAATAGACAAAAATTGCTTTTATGACAGATGTGTGGAATTCTTACATTTATGCTTAAAAATTAACTTTATGTAATATTTGTTTCTAAACAGTATGCAAAAAGCTTCAAGATCCTATTCGCATGTACGCTAAATATTACATTGCAGATATTCTGCTCAACTTTACAGGAGTCAAGTTGGTTATTAGTTTTACTCTAATTTTCTTCTGTGTATCACTTTTCTCTCTTTTAATCAATTAAATTATTTATTTACTTTGCATATTGATAGAAAAATTCCCTCCCTTCTCTCCTCCTAGACCCTCCTTCTCCCCTCCCCCATCCACCCCTTCTCCCTCTCTCCTCAGAAAAGGGGAGACCTCCCACGGATATCAATCAGCCTCAGAATAGCAAACTGCAGTAAGACTAGGTGCATCCTCTTCTAATGAGGCTAGACAAGGCAGTCCAGTTAGGAGCAAGGGCTCCAGAGGCAGGCAGTACAGTCAGAGACAAGCAGTGTAGTGAGAGGCAGGTGTCACATATCCACTTCACACATCTGGATCACTTCATCTTTTCTAAAACCTTTTCAACAGCCCACGTACACTCTTGCTTTTCTGACAACATGGGTGCCATTCATCTTCTTTTAAAAACTGTTGCTGCTGACACACCTTTGTGAGTCTAAATGGGAATGATGGAGATGGCTTGCCACAGCTGACAGAAATTTGGATTCAGGCAGACTCAAGTTCACACCCTGACTCTGCTGCCTAGTGATGACGAAACCTTCAGCGAATTGTCAGATTGTTCTCAGCCTGCATTCTGTTCCTAAAACAGAAATGGTAAGTGTATTTATGTCAAGTAATTGAGAGAACTAACAGTTTTAAAGCTTCACAGTTCTTCAGCACAGGTTTTTGAAAGACCCCTGGGGGAGACCCCCACTCAAATCTCCGGAAGACGTACACCCAAGGAATCACGAGAGACCGTCCTTGATGTAATTACAAGAGGTATATTTTTAATTTTC
>NW_022196905.1:248354501-248385459 GCF_008632895.1 Mastomys coucha
ATTCTTAGGCCCATAACTTTTCTTCCTAGTCAGCACAGGTCTAAAGCTTTAATTTTTCCTTTCAGTTTTATGGTCACTGTTTGTGCAGTGACTGTTTTACTCAGGGAAGCCTCCCTACATCCTTTCTGTTTGGAATATTCCTGACAGTATTAATAAACACAGTAATTTCATTTAATAGATTACAAATCTCTCACATACTACTTGGTTCCACAAAGGAACAATATTCATATATTGACATTTTTAAACTAATATTTATTATCAAGAAAGTGGCATCTTGTAGGTCACCCATGGTCTAGTGGATGGTCCTATGCATATACGATCTAATTGGAATCAGTGAGCTATAAAAACGAAAGTAAAGAAGATTGTATGAAATCGGGAGGGGGAAATTGGAAGAGGACGAGGGTGATCAAAATATATTGTAGATATATATGAAAGTTTCAAAGAATAAATTAAATTAAAAATAATCGTATTTAAAAAGCAACAGATTCTCTCCAATGGCTAAGATGAAAAGACAATAGTGAAAAGTTGCATTATGGGTAGGAATATGAAACGATGGAATACTTCAGAAATCTGGGGAAGACTTAGGAAGTTACACAACGGCTGCAATGATTCTCTCTCTCCCCTTGGCGGTGATGCTGTTAAGTAGCTGACCTACTGGATGACCCAGTTCCTCCACACCTAAGTCACTTACACAAGAATAATGAGAGCATATGCTTACAACAATATATTAGACAGTTCACAAACAGGTTCATTCATAATATCACCAGTCTAGAAACTAAACAGTCATCCTTCAGTCGAAGAACTGATTAAAGTCAACCCACAGAATGACAAACCATTTGTAATATGAATTATAAAGACATAAAACAATATGAATGAATGCATTTTAAATAATAAATTGAACAGGAAGAGGCTGGGATAAAAGAATCAAACTGTAATGACTGAATTATGTGAAATTCTAGACTAGACCATCTAAACTAGGGTAAAGGAAATACATTGGTAGCTGCTTCTTGAGGGTGGAAGACTAGGAAGGAATTTAAGGGAACATTTCTAAAATATTCAGTAGATACTTGCCTGCTCCAGAAGAGGGAATTCATGCCTCGTATTGTAAACAGGGCCAAAATCCATAACTAACAAAATTGTAGGCTCTAAGGGAGAGTCCACTGATTTTTTTTCCCCTAAATGGTCAAGTCGCCAAACAGCCTTCTGAATATTTATTCTTATACCTGTGGATCGGTGCTCTTCCCAGTCTTCCGAAAAGCTCCTATTGAAGTGGGTGGTAGTTAATACAGACTCGTCTCTGTTCAAAGTTCTGAGAAGTAACTGAGCACTCAGCCGTAGACGGGGCCATCTATATAACACCTGCTCCCCCAAGGCTCAGAGAACTTTGCTGGAAGGGGGGTGAAAAGAGCGGAAGAACTGGAGGATGAGGGAAGTGCTGTTACGCTTATGAGCTCATGGCAGCTGTGGCTACCCACAGCTGGGGAGGTGGAGACAGGTGGATACCTGTGATTAGCTGGACAGTCTGGCCTAACTAGGAAGTCCCAAGCCTGAGAGACCCTCCTCTGGTAGCCCTGGCTGACCTGGAACTCTATGTAGACCAGGATGACTTCGAACTCAGAGATCTGCTTCCCTCTGGGTCATGAGAGCTGGGCTCAAAGGCTTTTGGCACTACACTACGTGTTTTGTTTTGTTTTTTCTTGGCTTAATATGTAAACACACTAAGTGATGATACTTTCGTTTCTTTAATTTGGTTTTGAACTCAAGTTATCCATTGAGCTTCAATTTTAATGCAGTCTCTCCTAGAAACTAGCATCTATCTATCCAGGGTAAACCTTCGGGTTCCAAAGCCCATCCCGTTGCCATGGCGACCCGCAGAGACGGACGCGTTTCTCAGCACCAGAGCTCAGCTCTTGAAGTTGCCAACCTCCGTAGTGACGTCGGCGCCTGTGATGCCAGGCCTCCCGGAAGGCGCGTGCGCAGTGTGGTTGTAAGAGTCTTGCAGCCGGCGGAGGCGTGGCCTGGAGGAGGCTCTGGCTCCAGTTGCGCGTGCGCGGGTCCGGGCGGTCTTCCAGACGCTCCCTCCTCTTTGTCCGCAACGCGGTTGCCAAGTACGTAGAGAAGACGCCACCCCCGGAAGCTGTTCCCGGGAGCGGAAGTGGCAGGTGGCTCGCTAGAGTGAAGACCGCGTGTGCAGAGCTACTCTGCTCCAGCTCGAGCGGCTCTGGTGGGCGTGGGCTGAAGGAATGCGGACCCGGCCTCTCCGTGAGTGACAGTCCCGGGACGGTTCGCTGCGGCAAGGGGCGGGGCTGCTCGAATGAGTGTCTGAGACGAGGCTGTCCGGGGACCCGGTGTGAGCACTGCACATGCCCCAATGTTTTTATTTCCTAGGAAAAGTTGGCGGGAACAGTGCTAACACTCCCCGATGCTCACTTAGACCTGACAGATGTTAAGAACTTAGCGACTTTGGTGTTGGACTTACAAATGTTACAATCGTTTCTTTGTGGCTTTGGACTGGAAGCTTCCTGCCTTCCTCCTGGAGCCTGCAAAATGATACAGGTGATACTGATCAACCTCACAAATGCCGCTCCATGGAGTGCTTAATGAAAGGCACCGAGGTTCACACACTGGGAAATCTGCACATGCACTTTGGAGACGACATGCATTTAATTGAAAAAAATTTTTTTTTGTTTTTTGTTTTTTAAGTCGTTCATTGAAGTGCTGGGGTGAAATTGAAATGCATTATTTTGTTCAGAGCTTCGTCTTTTGGGTAAAGTGTAATAGTCGTCCATTTATCCAGTTAATGTTAGTGTGCTTCGATGCCCACTAGCCACTGTTGGAACCTTTTGGGGGAACATGTAAGTAAGCAAAACAAAGGTTCCTGTCCTGCAAGTGTGCAGAGCTTACATTCTAGTTTGAGGAAGTTGAGAAAGACAAATCACAAACAGAACACGGGGGAAAAATAAGTGATAAATGTGAATGCCATGGAAGAAAGTGAGGTAAGGGACATTGGGAGCCCAGCTTCACAGAGTAAATTGCCTTTGAGCAAATACTAGGAGGAGGAGTTGAGGGAATTAACTATACAGATACTTGGGGAAGTCAAGCCCAGGTAGAGATTGCCTCTTAGTACCTGGCAAAGTGTTTCAACATGCAATATACCTGCTCTTCAGTGAACAGCAGGCTTGTATGACTGCAGTGAAATGTATAAGGGGGTGGCAATGTTAAGAATTAGTTGGCAGTAAAGCTCAAGTACGGTCAGGAACATTGGAGTGTTTGAACCCCTTTAGTTGTTTGTAAGTGAAGGTAATTGCTTAATTTCAGCAAGATTTCACAGCTTAACCACAGTCACTAATTAGTATGTGAACTTAATGACTAAAAGTAGACTTTTTTCCCAAAATAGAATGTATTTGAGGTCTAAATGTAGCTGCAATTCCCAGTAAGCACAGTGTGATTCAGGACAGATGAGCTCATTGTAGTAAATTTTCTGTTTGCTCTTACATAGGATTTTTGTGCATGCAGAAATACCTACCCTGTTTCTGTCTTCCCTTAGAAGCTTTTCTTAATACAGTTTCTAACTGTTAGGTGATGTAGCTGTTTGTGACAGTTAATCTCTACTCACACGGGACTTGTAGGTAGTTGTGGCAAACAAGATGATTAAAAAAGGTACCCACTGCTTTAAGGAGCTCACCGACGTGTATACCAGATGAACACAGGATGGAAAGGTTTGGTAAAAGGACAGGACTCAGACCAATGTCATGGAGTCACAGGTGTGGTCATAGCTAACCTTTATTTCTCAGTTTATATTTCCTTTGAGTTCATCCTGCTCAGCGTGCAAAGAAACGTGCCCGACTCGTGATTTTAACCTTGAATGTCTGCTTTTTGTGGGATGGGGATTTAGTTGACAGTTTTTTTTATGTCTAACAAATTTTATGTCTAACCATTTGTTGGATGAATTGACTATGACATCATTGCAGAGCATGAACTGAAAACTTAAGCATGCCTCAATTCACCATAGGGTGACGTATGACACTCAGGATTCCACTTGGTGGAATTAAAGCTTTCCAACAATGCCATCTTTCGTTTTCTTAGCCTAGACATCCAAGACAGATGCGTCTGGTTTCCTAGGCAGTTAGGGGTTTTGTTGTTGTTGCTCTTGCTGTTAGGGTTTTTGTTCTGTTTACATTTATTACGTGAGTGTATGCGTGTGGCCATACTTGCAGGAGTCCATTCTTTTTCTTGCACCACATGGGTTTGCAGGATTGAACTCAGATCGTCAGAGACTTGGCAGCAATCTTCTGTACCTGCTGAACCATCTTGTCAGCCCATCAGCCAGCACTGCAGTCTAGGATGCAGAGTGACTGCAGTTGTATTTGCTACAGACTTTTCTTTCAGTTTTAAATTTTGTTTTTGACATCTGTTACTGTCTTAGTCAGGGTTTCTATTCCTGCACAAACATCATGACCATGAAGCAAGTTGGGGAGGAAAGGGTTTATTTGGCTTACTTCCACATGGCTGTTCATCACCAAAGGAAGTCAGGACTGGAACTCAAGCAGGTCAGGAAGCAGGAGCTGATGCAGAGGCCATGGAGGGATGTTCCTTATTGGCTTGCTTCCCCTGCCTTGCTCAGCCTGCTCTCTTATAGAACCCAAGACTTCCAGCCCAGGGATGGCACCACCCACAAGGGGCCCTACCCCCTTGATCACTAATTGAGAAAATGCCCCACAGCTGGATCTCATGGAGGCACTTCCCCAACTGAAGCTCCCTTCTCTGTGATAACTCCAGCCTGTGTCAAGTTGACACAAAAAACCAGCCAGTACATTTACGTTTTAGTGATTGGAGAAATAATTAGATGTTACAGGATAGGTATGGACTGTCTAACAAAGCATATGGGAGGCAGGAACCTGAGAGAGATAACCAGGGAAACCGTTGGACAATTTTAGCATCATCAAGAGGGCCAGTGATCTAAGTACAAATTAGTTTACAAACAGTGTAAAATACGCATTGGGTTAGCTTTACATTGCTTTGACAAAACACCTACGTTGAGCAATGTATTAGGAGAAGGGTTTATTCTGGCTTACGGTTTCAGAAGTTTCAGTTGGCTTGTGGTTGTTGGCCCTGTGGTGAGGCAGGGCATGGTGGAGAGTGCATGCAGGAAAAGGGCTGTTCACCTCATGGCAGCCAGGGAAGGACAGAAAGGGCAGGAGTCCAAATAGCTACTCAGTAACCTAACTTCCTTCCAATAGGCTCTGCCTCTTAAAGGTTCCCCTCCTTCAAGTAGCACCATGAACTGGGAGGCAAACTTTTCTCTCAAGGGTCTTTGGGCAGCATTTCAGATCCAAACTCTAGCTATGAATGGGTGATGGTTTACCTTGATGATTGGTACCTCCAAGGTACCCGCCTCAGTGAAATGTCATCAACAGCGTATAAAGCAACCTTTGTAAGTGGGTAAGTTGCTGGCAACAGAGAGGCTTGGCCGGGCCAGGCTCAGATGCTCAGACATCCTCCAGCCAGGAAGGTGGGTTACAAAGAGAATTACAAGTGCCAGAGGAGTTTGATTTGCGGTCACATTCAAGGATGAAGCATAAGCATGTACATATGTTTACAGTATGTGTGTTGTGTCTAATCTGAGGACAGAGAGCTTTGGGGAGGAGCCAGGTGAGTTGCTATGGCAAAAGCTGCTGTTCTCTGCTAAATATTCTGTTATGTACCTCCTCTTGAAAAATAATTTGAAAGACCAGTATTTTAAAATAAGAAAAAAATTGAACCCCAGAATAAAAAGTATATTTTCCAGGACATTGATTAAACTGTAAGGAGCAGAGCTGGAATTTATGCTGAGGACTGATGGATGTCTAGGCCTCTCCCCTTTATTCCGTGTCTCTTTGCTTTGTAACTGTGCTGACATCAGCCTTTGTATTGTACTGGATTTGTTGCAGTGTGATCAGGTTTGCTCCAGCGCTGTTTCACTCACTGTAAAGGTGACTCATGTAACCTTCCGTTTTGTCTTCCCAGATTTTAACTTGGTTTGAAAATGAGCAAGCGCAGAAAGCTTCCAACTCAGCAGCTAGCTTGTTCAGAGACCTTCAGCCCAGACATTCTCAATGATGTGTCTGAGCTCTTTGCCAAGAACTTTTCCTACTGTAAGCCACTCGACCATGAGTGGCAGTTACCAGCTCCCACGGAGAGCTTCGCCTGTGATCACACTGAGTTCAGGGCTTTCCTTGACTTGAAGAACTCCCTAAACGAAGTGAAAAACCTCCTGAGCGATAAGAAGCTGGATGAGTGGCACAGGCACACTGCCTTCACCAACAAGGCAGGCAAAGTCATCTCTCATGTCAAAAAGGCCATGAACGCAGAACTCTGTACTCAGGCCTGGTGCAAATTCCAGGAGATCCTGTGTAGCTTCCCACTTATTCCGAAGGAAGTTTTTCAGAATGGAAGATTGAATTCTCTGCACCTGTGTGAAGCTCCGGGAGCTTTCATAGCGAGCCTCAACCATTACTTAAAATCTCACCGGTTCCCCTGTGAGTGGAGTTGGGTGGCTAATAGCCTGAATCCATACCATGAGGCAAATGACACTCTTCGGATGATTACGGATGACCGGCTGATTGCAAATACCTTGCACTCCTGGTACTTCGGCCCAGATAATACCGGTGATATCATGACCCTGAAGTATCTGACCGGGCTCCAGGATTTCCTGGGCGACATGGCTCCCGTTCACTTGGTCACTGCAGATGGGAGCTTTGATTGCCAGGGAAACCCAGGGGAACAGGAAGCTTTAGTCTCTCCTTTGCATTATTGCGAAGCTGTCACTGCTCTGACCACCCTTGGAAATGGCGGCTCTTTGGTTCTAAAGATGTTTACATTGTTCGAACATTGTTCTGTGAACCTCATGTACCTGCTGAATTGTTCCTTTGCCCAAGTTCATGTTTTCAAACCTGCTACTAGCAAGGCGGGAAACTCAGAAGTCTATGTGGTATGTCTCTGCTATAAGGGAAGAGAGGCTGTTCATCCCTGGCTATCTAAGATGGTGTTGAACTTTGGCACTGAGATGACCAGGAAGGCGCTCTTTCCCCATCATGTGATCCCAAAATCCTTTCTCGAGCAACACGAAGAGTGTTGTGCCTTCTTTCATAGATACCAGTTAAAGACTATTTCTGAGAACATTCGTCTTTTTGAGAGCATGGGAGCAGGGGAACAAGAGAAACTGAATAATTTAAGGGATTGTGCTGTACAATATTTTATGCAAAAGTTTCAACTGAAGCCTCTTTCTAGAAATCACTGGCTCGTTAAAAAATCCAATATTGGTTGTAGTACGAACACGAAATGGTTTGGACAGAGAAACAAGTATTTTAAAACCTATAATGAACGGAAGATGCTGGAAACCCTTTCATGGAAAGATAAAGTAGCCAAAGGATACTTCAATAGTTGGGCGGAGGAACACACTGTCTATCATCCTGGGCAGCATTCCCTCCTGGAAGGGACTGCTTCCAGTCTTGAGTACCACTCATGGCATACCTTAGAAGGAAAGAAGCTGTCGAAGGTAAAGTGTTCTCCTTTCTGTGATGGTGAAATTTTAAAGACTCTTAATGAAGCCATTGAGAAATCTTTAGAAGCTTTGAGTATGGATTCCAAGGTCAGTCCCAAGCAGCAATACCACTGTTGTCACATATTTTCAGAAGAATCGATATTATCTGAGTTGTTGAGCCTTACCAAGTACCTTCAGGATGAGCAGGGCCTTGAACCCAGCAACCCAATCAAGTGCCTGTTTGTGGGTTCACCGACTGACTGTGATCTCCAAATGCATGCGCCACTGGAAGTCCAGCTTCTGGAATCCGTTGAACTCACAACCTTCAGCTGTTCCTTGCTTCATGATGGTGACCCAAGATACCAGCGTTTGTTTTTGGATTGCCTGCTGCACTCACTGAAGCAGCTTCACACAGGCGATGTCATGATTTTGCCCATCCTTTCTTGCTTCACAAGATTTATGGCTGGCTTGACCTTTGTCCTCCACAGCTGTTTCAGATTCATCACATTCTCTTGTCCCACATCCTCGGAGCCCCGCAGGACCTGTGCCGTCCTGCTGTGCATTGGTTATCAGAACCTTCCAGATGCAGTTTTCCAGTTTCTGCAGAATGTGAATGACCTCTTGAGCACTCTGCTCCATCCCAGCGCCCCTCAGCAGGTTTTACAGTTTGTGCCAATGGAGGTGCTCCTTCAGGGGACACTGCTTGACTTTTTGTGGGATTTGAATGCTGCCATTGCTAAAAGGCATTTGCATTTGATTATTCAAGGAGAGAGAGACAAAGTCATCAGCAGCCTTGAGTTATAAAATTGAACACCGCTTTGATGGCATGCCATTTTGTGACTTACAGTTTCTGATTTCATCTTACCTGCCCTATTTATTTAAAATTTTCATTTTGGAGAAATGCCAATGTGTATATTAAAGAACATTAATTATGGAACGTTGTAGCTTGTTCTGAACTGAAGGATATATGACTCATGGGTACAAAGTTTTTGTGGTAGGAGCCATGCACTGATGGTATTCAGCCCCTAATCATGTGGCGTCTGTATGTGCTCAGGGTGACTACACGCTTGCATCTGCAGTTGAGCCAGTCTTATCTGCTGCAGATTGTGTGCCTTCAGTCAGACGTTTTCCCCCAACCGATTCCTCTCTTGGGCTAATGCTTTAATGCCCATTAGAGGTTATTCATGATAGGAGGTGAGGAACTCTCTGGCATCACTGTTTACCTGGAAGTACTTGACATGTCTGTGGATTTCAGGGATCTTTATACCCGATTCCATGATAATGTGCCATTCATTGCCTTTAGGTCCGTGGCTCAGTTTTTTTTTTTTTTTTTTTTATGACTTTTGCTAGCTGTAACTATCAAGCTAGTAAGAAAGAACAGCTTTAAGCCAAAACCAAAGGTCATTTTTGTACAGTGAAAAATTGTGTCTGGTACTCCTGTGTCATGAAAAGCTTCCTTCAGCAATGTTGGCATTTCTGATGTCCTAGGAAAATGATTTTAAGGCTTAGTGTATCCTTAGTTTCCTGTAGGTTACACCGGAATGTGATGGTCACGGTGAACCTTGAGTGTAACACTTCCAGAATGATGGCTAAACAAACTTTTAATCTTTATTTTTGTTTTTAGTATGAAAATAGCACTTTACTAAGATTATCCATGAGATAGATATTTTATCAATTTCATTTGATTTCATCGAGTAATATATATTTAATATATTGATTTTTTTTCTAGCAGTGTGTTAATTTGTCACTACTTTGAAGTTTTATAAGGTACATAATTAGATCTAATATAAATTTTTAGGAATTTTCTGTTACTTAAAAAAATAGAAGTATTCTGTCATGTATCTAGTTAATAAATAAATTTTTCATGCTCTGCTATTTCTGAGTTCCATTACAACTCACAAATAAAGTCTTTAGCAGGTATGTTTTGTGTTTGTTTCATTAAAAGATAATTTTAATGGAAGTTAAAAAATGTAAGTTGGAAACTTCCAAAGGAAGGTTGACTGGGAGTTAACGTCTCATTTCCTTTCATTTGCAGTCATAAATATTTATTCCTTCAATGTTATATTTATGGGAAATCTTCAGGAGAGAATTTGTACATTTCGTGGGCTGGGGTAGGGGAACATGGCCTGGTGGTGGAAGTCTGAGGTGGTTTCTTTCTGAAGGATCTTCATCTCCTCCTAGTGACTTGATGTGGGGATTTCTGGCTGGTTGCAGCCTACCAGGAGAGAAGCTACTCTTGGGAACAGACTTGCTGCCTTGTTAGTAATAACGGGTTTATTTAACCCATTTAATTAGGATATGGTTGGAAGTTTGAGTTTAGGACTGAGTAAAACTTGCTCTTCTATTTGTGTGTGTGTGTGTGTGTGTGTGTGTGTGTGTGTACATACATACATGCATGTTAGTATATGCATATACCTTGAGGTCCTGGAGGCCAGAAGAGTGTAGACCCCCTGGAGCTGGAGTTGCAGGCAGTTGTGAGCCACTCGCCACTCGATGTGGGTTCTGGGAACTACCTACCAGCCCTCTGCAAGAACAGCAAGTGCTCTTAGCTTCTGGGTCCCTAAAACTTTCTGAGACCATCAAAAATTGAATTTTTCAAAATACAATATATTGTATTGCAATATAAAACATGCTTTGAACATGCTTAAATAGTCATATATAATTTTTAGCATGATATGGGGGTTGGGGAGGGGGTTGAAGGAGACTGTCTTCCATAGGCTCTGGCATTGAGCACTTGATTCCCAGGTAGTGGTGCTGTCTGGGGAGGTCTAGAAGATTTGGCCTTACTGGAAAAAAGGTCCTCACGGAGGAGTAGGCGTTCTGGTTACAGAAATGTGCCATTTCCAATTTGCTCGCTGCTTTTTGCTTGCCATAGGTATGAGCTCTCAGCTTGAGGCTCTACCCCATGCTTGCTCTCAGCTTCCCTGCTCGGATGGTGATGAACCTTTACCCTTCTGGGATTGTAAGCTCAAACAAACATGCTCTGACAGTCATCTTTCAGTGGTGGTTGGGTGGGAGAGAGAGATAGCTCTCTCGATGAAGTTCTACCTGACCTGGCTTGATTCTCAGAATCCATGTTAAAAGGTGGGTGTGTGGTATGTGTGTTTAATCCTTGCATTGGGGAGGTAGAATTGGTGCATTGCTGGGGCCTGCTGGCCAGTCAGCATAGCCTATTGAGTGAGCTCCCGAGCCAGTGAGAAACTCCATTTCAAAAAGAACGAGGTGGAGAGCTCCTGAGAAATGACACTTGAATTTGTCTGCCCTGCATAAGCACCAGTGTGTACACATATTGTGTATTGATTTTTTTCCTATATAGTTAATTCAAAGACTCAATTATTTGATACTAGACTTCCCTTGCCTATTTCAACTGGTCACAACTGTAGAAATAATTATTAAAAATTTCAGTATTGAGATTTAGAGTTAAGTGTGGTGTCTGTTATACTGAATCCAGACATGTGGGATGGCAAGGCAGAAGGACTACCAAAGATTTGAGGACAGCCTCGGCTTCAGAGAGAGCCACTATCTTAATGAAGCAAACCCAAACTATTTCAACATCAAACAGAAAAGAAATTTCTACTGGGATAGTAATAATTTTTTAAAAGAGCCCCGATGCTTCATATAGATAACTCAGGTTATGTATTAATAATTTTGTTTTAAGATGTATTTCTAGGGCTGGAGAGATGGCTCAGATGTTAAGAGGACTGACTGTTCTTCCCAGAGGTCCTGAGTTCAATTCCCAGCAACCACATGGTGGCTCACAACCAACTGTAATGAAATCCAATTCCCCCTTCTGGTGTGTCTGAAGACAGCTACAGTGTACTCAAAATAAATAAACTATCTTTAAAAAAAGATATGATAAAAGTAACGTATGAAATGAATTTGCATTTTGAACCTCTAATGTGTGTTTTTCATCCTCTTGTTGTTAAGCCTCCTTAACAATTATTTTATTTTGAGCTGATACTGAAAGAGAAAATTGCACTACCATGATTTACTGGTGTGGCCACAGGCATATGAGGATGCAGGTGTTCTTTATTAGAAAGTCTGCAAGCTGTATGTGAAGGCCAGCATGGTAAATGTTTCATTGTACTCAACTGCCAATGTTAAAGTCCACTGCTGTTCACTCACAGATTGTACAGTCATAGACTGTATTCCTATGATGTTCCTGTAATTTTCTTGAGGTCTTGATCATTGTCTTTACGTAGAGACTATTAAAAGACAAATGAAGTGTAATACATGATTCATTTATGCAAGTGCAAAGCTGTTATTGGATACCTAATATTTAATATTCAATATTACAGCAATATTTTTAGTTCATGGCTTACATTTCCTGAAATTTCAGGCAAACAGTTTATTGTCATCATGGTTGTATTCTAAAGGTTGTCTAGGGACTTTTGGACAAGTATATATTGGTTACATTTTAGTTAATTAAAAGTATTACTCTTGATGCTTAAGTGGTTCATTTTAAATCATTTCACTCTTACTCTTCCTAAAGGACATATTTGTTTTTACTCTACGTATGTGAGTGTTGACCTGCATGCATATATGTGTGTGTACCATGTGCATGACTGATACCCATGAAGGCCAGAGGAAGGTGTCAAATCTCCTAGAACAGGAGTTAGGGAAGGTTGTTAGCCTCTGTGTGAGGTGCTAGGAACTGAACCCAGGTCCTCTGCAAGAGTAGCTAATCTCATCAGTCCCTACACATTTTTGATGTCCAAATGGTCCAGTTTTGATTTGGGACTGTAAACAAAGCCTTCTCTACTTTCAAAACAAAATACAAAGTATTATTAACTCTGCAAATTCCATTGTGATAGGAGACAGACTTTTATCTGACTTCACACTGCATTTGTTGCAGTGTGGGGGCGGGGCTTTTGGGGGAGGGACTGAAATACTTAGGAAAACTGTCCTTGGGGTTTGGTGGATGGCTCACTTTGCATTGCTTTAATTTGATCTTCAGAACTCACTTAAGATGCCTGTCCCAGAGTGCTTGTAATCCCAGCACTGGAGAGGAGAAGATGCCAAGATCCTTGGGGCCCACTAGCCAGTCCGGTCTACTTGGGGAGAACTAGATTAATGAGAGACCTTGCCTCAGTGTTCCTGAGGATGGCACCCAAAGGTATGCCCTTCTCACAGCCCTACCCTCAACATGAATAATGTGTATTTCAAACTCCCTCACAGGGCCAGTGGTTAAGAGTGCTTATTCTCAGCATCCACAGAACAGCTTACAACCTGTAACTCCAGTTGCCAGAGATCTGACATCCTCTTCTGACATATGAGTACCAGGCATGCACATGGTGTACATATATCCACACAAACAAAACATCCATATATAAAATTAAGAATATTTTTATATATAGTTGGAAAGTGAGGAGCAAGCACTCTTATCACTGAGCTGTCTCCGCTGTCTCCTGTCCCATGTATTTTTTTTTTTTTTAGAAGGCAGGGTCTTCCTACATTGCCTAAGTTTTCCTTGAACTCTGGATCTTCTTGCCTCAGGCTCCTGAGTAGCTGGGATGATAGGCTGGGAGACCAAGCGCAATCCTGATAACATCTTTAGGTCATGGTGGCTAGTCTTTGCTACGTCAAAACTTGACAGATGGCAGCTCCTTAAGTAAGTGTTGAAAGGGAATCTGGGATGGCTAAGGGATGTTTTTCATTCTGCTACTCTGAAATCCATTTGTCTATCTCACACTTTGCATGGACATGTTGCCCATGTGTGATTTTATTTTTAAACATTGAATTTGTCTTTTTGAAAATACTGAGAAATACAGAGCTTGCAAATGTTGGCATATTTAATTTCACAGTATCAAAATTTCCATTTTCAAACAATCACCACTGATCTCATCAGATGTGTTTGGGGATGGCAAACAGTAGTTTTCTAAAATTCTCATTTTCACCCAACAAATGCCAATACTTTCTTTGAAATGACAGCTTACTTTATCCATTTTTTTGAGAAAATGTCTGTGAAGCACTCAAGTCTGTCCTGTGAAAATATGTAACTTGAGACTGAGGAGATGGTCAGTTAATAAAGAGCTTGCTGTAGTGCGTGTGCATGTGCTTGCACACACACACACACACACACACACACACACACACACACAGAGCCATCTAGAGTCAAGACTTAATAAAGGTGGAGATGGGGGTATTGTGAGAACTTCATAATTTTTAAAAACTTCATCGAGGACATTTTAAGTAAAAATGTCCCCACCATGAGTTTGCACTAAGACATCAGCTGTTTTGCCTACTCTAGCTTTCACAACAAAAGTTTGTCCATTAACTCATGAAAGATAAAATAAAATCTAATGTCTTGTGTTAATGTGAAAACATACAGACTTTCACTTTTTTTGGGGGGGGGAAGAGGGTGTTGAGACAGGGTTTCTCTGTGTAGTCTTGGCTGTCCTAGAACTCACTCTGGAGATCAGGCTGGCCTCGAACTCAGAAATCTGCTTGCCTCTGCCTCCCAAGTGCTGGGATTAAAGGCATGTGCCACCACCACCTGGCTTCACTTGATTTTTTTTTTAAATATAGTTTTCATCTTAATAAAAGCACCGCGGCCATCCAGCACCACTTAGTTATTTCATAAGCAGCATTGACATTTTTTAAAAATAAGTTTACAAGTTTCTGTGTGATGTTTCCAAATCAGTGTCATATATTGTCTTAGGGTTTTTATTGCTGCAACAAAACCACAAAAAGCAGGTGAGGAAGGAAAGGGTTTAATTTGGCTCACACTTGGAGGAAGTCAGGACAGGAAGTGAAGTGGGGCAGGAACCTGGAGGCAGGAACCTGGAGGCAGGAACCTGGAGGCAGGAGCTGATGCAGAGACCATGGTATGATCAAAAAGCAAGTTTGGAAGGAAGCTTGACTGTATGCTTTTGCTTCTCCCGGGTTCCTCTCACAACAGTGCTCTAATACCTTATGTGGTAGAGAAGGAGGAGGGGGAGGAGAGGGGGAAGGGGACAGGCCGGGAAGGGGGAGGGGAGGAGAAGGGGAAGGGGAGGAGAAGGTCTGTGTATTCGGAGCTCGAGGTTATTTTATGATCACACTCATGTTCTTGTCCCAACGCAGTGGTAGTTTGGGCCAAGCATGGCTGCCTGCCTCTTCTTGAGGTGTGGAAGGGTTAACTGTTTTTCTTCCCACCAAGTGTGTGTTCCGTACTGTCCTAGAGGAACCTTTCACTTCTGCTTCTCTGGGGCATTTTTAAATAGGGGAGATGAGGAGAGTGGGGTCCCTGCCCTTCCTATAGCAGCTGTGCCTCTCCTCCCCACAGCCATGTTGTTTGTGAAGCCTGAGGGAGGAGGCATGAAGTCTGTAACTACATGCTTAGCCTCTATTGGTTTGTTACGGTTATTCACGACTCCTCCTCACCAGCACTCAGTGTCCCCAAGGACCGACCAACCTGGACTCCATGCCTCCCTGTCCCCTGTCTCTCCTCAGATTTAGGTGAGTTGGTCTTTATTCCAAAAAAAGTTGTTAACTTATAGTTTGTTTATTTATTTTTCATTGTGATGGAAGGATGCCATTGTTCTTAGCGGTTCTCTAATGAATTCAGAGACTGGGACGAGCACCCCCTTTATCTTCAATGTCTTTGCTGCTGATCAGCTGGGATCTGATCAGTATCCCCACCCTCAATCAAGACTGTGTGTGTTAGAGCTAAACATCCTTGTGGTCACACTACTGGGCATTTGAAAACAGAACCTGGTAATGATTCAACAAGAGCCTATGTCAGGTTTGAACAGAGTATACTCTGAATAAAAATCAACTGTTAAAGATCATCTTGGTGATGGGAGAGTGACAACCACATAAATAAATACCTGTGTGGACTTGATGTCCTTCATTCAGTCCAAGGTAATGTATACACACACACACACACACACACACACACACACACGCACACACACATATATATGTATAATATATATACACACATATACATATATATACATATATATCAGATATAATATATTATGATAATATATGATAGTATATAACATATAATATATAATAATATATATAATATAGTTTTAATTCAGATATTATTCAATTAAATAATATTGACATTAAACTATATAATTAAATATTATATTTGATATGTTTTGATATTGAATATTATTTAAAATTCAAATATATTATTTAAATATATATATTTAAAATGTTTAGATCATAAGTGGTATTTGAGCATGGGCTATACATGAAAGGGCTGTTATTTTGTTAGCTATTACAATGATAGTTTAGGGCTTTTTGCTTTTTTAGAGACACATTCTCATATATTTGGGGTTGTTATGGTTTGAGTATAAAATGCCCTCCCTATGCACTTAACTACTTGAAAAATGAGGATCAGGAAACCCAAAAAGTAGTTAGGGCTCCCCAGATGGCTCGTCGTGCCGTGAAAGACTGTTTCTGCTTTCAGTATCCCTTTCCTCTTGCCAATTAAAAACATCCATACTAAGGAATTAGAACGCTGAGGGTACAGCTCAGTAGGTAGAACACTTGCCTAGCATACACGTAGTTAATGCACTCCCGTGCTAAACCCTTGGCTCTCAGCTGATGGCGCTGCCTGGCAAAGTTCTAGAAACTTCAGGAGGTGAGGCTTAGCTAGAGAAAGTTCGTGTGTGGTGCTCTGCCCTCGGGGGTGTCTCGTCTCCAGCCCTTTGCTGTTCCTCTGCCTGCCTCACTCTTGTTGCTATGATGTTCTGCCTGAGACTAGGGGGAGAAGCTGTGGGCTAAACCCTGCGTCAGCAAAACAAATCTTCTCCTTACATTGTTTTACCAGGATCCATCTAATCACAGGTATGCAAAGCTAAGAAAGGGTGTATTTTAAAATACTCAAATACAAAAAGGTGAAGAGAGATACATATGTTTTTTTTGTTGAACATCTCCTGCCTGGTATCACTATATGAAGAAATGGACAGATATATTCTCATTTCCTGTCTGCCAGATAGGTGGAATCTAATAAATACTGTTTCACTTACACTGAATTGTAACAGAATTGAGGCAAGGATTTTGATGTTTGCACCTCATTAAACGTCATTCCTTTTCAGACTGCTTTGGTGGTGGTGTTGGTGGGGGTGGGGGTGGAGATCCAAATACACAGAGAGAGCCAAAGTGACATGACCAGGAAAGGATCACTGAAAATGTACAGAGCAATGTAGATTACAGACATGCCACCATATCTAATAACAGATATACACCATAGAAACCCTGGTCGTCTGAAGGTCTTGCTTGCTACTCTTCTGCATAAACAATCAGGAGACTCTGTAATATCCTGTTCACCAAGCAGCGGAATGACAAGCAGCCTTATGTCTACAGGAGCAGTGAATCATTGTCCTGATTGTTTTGATGAGCATCCAGGAGTGACAGGTTAATAATAAATCCCAGCTTGTACCAGGAAGGTGTCTAAGGAGGTGAGGTGGCTTAATTTACATCTTGGGAAGGTACTGGAAATTTAATAATCTTCCTGCCTCATATATCAAACTAATACTCCAGAGGCTGAAAAGCAAAACACTTTAAATTGATAATCTGAAAAGCAATAAAACCCCATCTCAGGTCACAGATAAATTGAGTTTCTGGTGGTCTTGATAGACCCTTAGAGTGTGTGATTTGCCTACATTCTAGAGCAATTCATGACCACTGGGAGCTGGGGCTGCCACACTGGGCAAGTTGAGAATGCCTTTCCAATTGCCAACCTTCCCAGAAGGGCAGTGACTGCTCTCTGCTTAAGTCTACTCAGTGAATTATTTTACCTTCATGGTCAATTGCAAGTTGATATGGACCTAAGACATGATTTTGAGATGTAGTTCTAAGTGGCTGTTTTCAACTGAGGGTTAACTATCCATTCTGCTGTTGTAGTACATGTTCTTTTTCTTCCTTTGAGATAGGGTCCTGTTAAGTAGCATAGACTGCTCTCCGACTCCCTGTGTAGCTAAGAATGACTTTGAGCTTCTGATCCTCCTGTGGACCACCACACCCAATTTATGCAGTGCTGAGGATTGAACCCGGGACTTCATGTATGCTAGGCAAGTGTTCTACCTACTGAGCTATACCCTCAGCGTTCTAATTCCTTAGTATGGATGTTTTTAACTTGCAAGAGGAAAGGGATACTGAAAGCAGAAGCAGTTTTTCACAGCACGACGAGCCATCTGGGGAGCCCAAACAGTTTTTTTTTGGGTTTCCTGTTCCTCACTTTTCAAGTAGTTAAGCCGTGGTGTATACTAACTTTATCAATTTGGAAAGCTTTCTTTTTATTGATACACTCATGGGAAATGCCACCATCCCCCAACTACAGGGTGGGTTGTGGTGGTTTCACAGGAAGGGAAGTAGAGTGATCTGAATCCACAGTGTGCTTCCTGATGTTAGTAGCTCTGCTTGCAGTGACATAATTACACACAGTAATTAGACAGTAGCTAGCATGTGATGGCTGATCATCTTGCGAGTGCTGCTGATAATTTCAGCCGGGTCCTTTGTGATGCTTAATGACCTTAGATTGTTGACGTTAAAGCCTTCCGCTCCTGCTGGTTGCCTCCAGCTCCTAACTCTTAAGTCACAACGGTAAGGTGGGGCTCACATTTTGTCCGGTCTTCAGAAATGCTCTGATCTGCACTGAAGAACCTTCAGCTAACAACTAGACCATAACCCAACTCAGAAATAAGGAAATGCCTGTCACCCCCAACTGCTCCTGGGGTGCTCATCTGTCTTGGTCAGAAATGCAAGTGGGGGCAGGAAAAAAAGGCTTTAGAGCAAAATCTCCCTACCTTCTTCTGTAATTCACTTGGCAGACATCCATGGAGTGCTCTGTGCCTGTGTTGGGCACTGCCTTAGTGCTGCAATGTAGAGACCACAGAAGCATGGAGGCAGTGCTCTAAGCCAGATCCTGTAGATGCTATGACCAGTCCCTGTGGGCTCTGCCACTTAACAGTACCCCATGGAGGTTAGCTTCCTGTTCTGAAGATAGTAAGCTAAGGTCACAGGCTTGGCAGAGCTGGCTGTGTCTCTTCCTGGAAGGTCTAAGGAAAGACTGCCTTTTTTTTTTTTTTTTAAAGACTTAAGTCATAATCTGGGTTTCTTGCCTCACAGCCCCTTTGCTATCATGTCTGTCCTTGCTTCTGTAACTTCTCAGTAACTGCCAGCCTCTCTTAAAAAGATGATTAAATTCAGCTCACTTTAAAATCCTTAACCAAATTTGCAAAGACCTGTTTTCTACCTAACTCACAGCATCCAGGAACGAGGATGTGGTCATTTTAGGTGGTTGCTAGTCACAGATTTGGCCTGTGAACTATTCGGTTGCTCTCTCCCTGACTACTGTCAAATACCTTAATCTTCTTGAACCTCAACCTTCTTAACTGCAAAATGGAGTAAATGCTACCCATGGTGCTAACTGGTACACGTAGGGGGGGTTCAGTGAATGGGAACTTCTGTGACGAAAGCCCGTGGCCTCAGTCCTTTGAGGACTTCCAAGTCTAGTGGATAAGATGGACAGGCAAACAGAGAACCATGCGTCCAAGTGAAGGACTGTGATGAGCACCATGTTTGTCTCAGGCCACAAGAACCTCCAAGAATGAGAAGGTGTATTAGTCAAGATTCTTTCAAGGAACAGAACTTATAGAATGAACTTCTCTTGATACATATGGAAAGGGGATTTATTAGAGTGGTTTACAGACTGTGGTCCAGCTAGTTCAACAATGGATGTCTACCAACGAAAAGTCCAAGAATCCAGTAGTTGTTCAGTCTACAAAGTTGGATCTCAGCTGGTGTTCAGTATCAGAAGAATTCAGAGTAGGTTTTAACGTCAGTGAAGAAATGGACTTGATAGCCAGAGCAAGAGCAAGTAGGTAAAGAGAGAGCAAGCTTCCTTTTTCCATGTTCTTTATAAAGGTAGCCTTGCAGAAAGCATGGCCTAGATTAAAAGTGGATCTTCCTACCACAAAAGATCTGGATTAAAGGTGGATCTTCCACTTCAACTGATCTAATTAAGAAAAAAATTCCTTCACAGGTATGCTCAGCCACTTGGGTTTTAGTTAATTCCAGATGTCAGGTTGGCAATCAAGAATCATAGTAGGCAAAGTAAAGGTTTCCTGAAGCTACTGTAGCCAAGAAATGTCAGGTACTAGAAGGTCATATTTTAATGTTGCTGAGAATTCACGGAAGAATTAAAAAGGCATTTCCTAATCTTGAAATACTGTTTAATTTTCTTGGCCTTAGAGCATATGTAATTTAACAAGTTAGCACTTAGTGCATTTGTTGAATTGGAAATGATCAGGTGGATATTTGGACAAAATTGGAAGTTCCTGTCCCTCCTTCCTCTTCTTCCTCCTCTTCCTCTCCCTCCTCCTTCTCTTCCTCCTCTCCTGATTCTCACAGCCTCCCATCTCAGGGAAGAAACAGAGCCCATTTGGTTATAAACATTCCAAGCCATTCATTAGATTGTGTTTATAGGTGACCAGGGGTGGGGAGGAAAAGATTTATTTGACTTATACTTCCACATCACTGGTCATTATCAGAGGAAGTCAAGACAGGAACGCACACAGGACAGGAACCTGGAGGCAGGGGCTGATGCAGAGGCCATGGAGGGATGTTCCTTACTGGCTTGGTTCCCCTGGCTTGCTCAGCTTGCTTTCTTATAAAACCCAAGACTGCCAGCCCAGGGATAGTACCGCCCACAAGGGGCCCGCCCACCTTAATCACTAATCGAGAAAATGTCCTACAGCTGAATCTCATTGAGACATTTCCCCAACTGAAGCTCCTTTCTCTATGATAACTCCAGCCTGTGTCAAGTTGACACACAGAACCAGCCATTAGAGTAGCTGAGCCCTGACACTGTGAAAAGACAGGAGAGGCCATTAGTCAAGGTGTAGCTGATGGCCCAGAACTGACAGGGTCATACAAAGAAGTTGAAGTTTGGTACCATGAAGAAAGCCTATGAGAGGCTATTGGTGAAAGTGCAGTCCAGTTGTAGGAGATCCCAGAATTTTGGAGATGCAAGTACCTAGGGGTGACCACCAAGAACAGTAGCAGCAGCAGTAGCAGCAGCAGAGTGGCTCCTACCCATGTTTAGAAGACTTTGCTGTATGTGCCACAGAAGGCAGAGCTGGAGAGGTGACCCAAGACCTTCAGAGGAGCCCAGAAGATCATGAGTTGATCCTGATATTGGAAACTGGGTTATTTACACTGTTGGAGTTTGGTTTTGCTTTGACTGTGCCTGGCTCTTCCCTCTTGAAGTAAGAATTTAATTTATTTAATTTATTTTTATTTTACTAGAGCCCACAGTTGAGAAACTTTGAATTTTAAGAGATTGGCTATTTCAAAGGGACTAAATTTTAATGTGTTTGAATTTGTATAGACCATGGGAATTTAAAGTTATGTATGATTCTAATATGAGATCTTGGGGTTGAATTAAAAAGGAAGGGTTGTGGTTTAATAGTGATGTGTTTGTGTGTCAAATTGGTAAGGGGTCAGTTGTCCTGGCTGGTCTTGTGTCAGCTTGACACAAACTGGAATTATTTGAAAGGAAGTAACCTCAACTGAGAAAATGCCTCCATAAGATCTAGCCGTAAGGCATTTGCTTAATTAGTAATTGATGGGGGAGGGCCCAGTTACTTGTGGATGGTTCCATCCCTGGGCTGGTGGTCCTGGGTTCTATAAGAAGCAGGCTGAACAAATCATGGGGAGCAAGTCAGTAAGTGGCATCCCTCATGGCCTCTGCATCAGCTCCTGCCTCTAGGTTCATATTCTGTTTGAGTTCCTGTCCTGACTTCCTCTGATGATAAATAGCAATATGGGAATTGTAAGCCAAATAAACTCTTTCCTTCCTAATTTGCTTTTTAAAAGTGAATTTAGATATTTTCTACATACTGATGATACTGACATTTATTTCCAAAGGTTGTATTATTCTTATTTTTGTGTATAAGGTGTTTTGCTTATGTGCCCATGAAGGTGAGAAGAGTGCACTGGACGCCCTGGAATTGACATTATGCTAGCTGTGAGCTGCCAAGTGGCTCCTCTGTAGGAGCAGTAAATGCTCTTAGTTGCTGAGCCATTGGTCTACCCTGTTTTCTATCACTACTGTAACAAATGACTACAGACTTAGTGACTGAAGACAATGCTAACTGTGATCTCACATTTCTTTAGGTTGCCAGTCTGGCACCTGTGTCACTGGGTTAAAACCAGCTGTCAGCAGGGCAGCATTCCATTGTGGGGTGTCTTAGGGTTTTACTGTTGTGAACAGACACCATGACCAAGACAACTCTTATAAGGACAACGTTTAATTGGGGCCGACTTACAGTTCAGAGGTTCTGTCCATTATCATCAAGGCAGGAACATGGTAGTAGTATCCAGGCAGGCATGGTGCAGGCAGAGCTGAGAGTTCTACATCTTCATCTGAAGGCTGCTAATGGAAGACTGCCTTCCAGGCAGCTGGGGATGAGGGTCTCAAGCTCATGCCCACAGTGACACACTTACTAATAGTACCAGTCCCTGGGCCAAGCATATACAAATCATCACATGAGGGTTCTGGAAGAGACTCTGTCTCATTTTTCCACCTTCTAAAGGTTCCTGTCTTCCCTAGCAGGTAGCCCCACCCTGCTGTCAGCAAACTCTTCTCTCTTACCCTTCTTTTAATTGTAGTAAGAAAGATTCTTCACTTTCAAGGGCCCATATGATCAGACCAGGACCACACAGATAATCCAGGATCACATTTCCACCTCAGAGTCTAGACTCTCCGTCACATCTGCAAAGTCCCTTTTGCCACTTGAAGCAATATATTCATAGTGCTGAGGGCTGGGGCGTGGGCAGCTTTGGAGAACATTAGCATTCCTATCACAGTCACAATCATCACTGTCTAAGTATCTAATTCCTCCCCGTCAGCTCCCCTGAACTCCAGAACTGGGCATTCCACCACCCACATCTCCACTTGGATATTTAACAGACCTCTCCAACATGCATTTGTCTAAGGCTGAGCTTTTGAGCCTCTTTCCCCAAACCTGCTTCTCTCACATCTCCCACCACACCAGGTCATGGAATCTCTGCCCTTTACATGCTCTGGCCCAAACTCCAGGCACTGATTACCATTGGCTCCTCTCTAGGAGGGTTGGGGGAATTTTTTTTTTTTTTCAGCTTCATCAAGTCCTAGTTTTGGAAGATACCCACAACATTATGATTTTTGCAACTCCTTCGCTGCCACCATCTTGCCTTGGTGGCTACCATCTCCTATTTAGATGATCATAGTAGTTTCCTAATGTGTCTCTCTGAGCCTTTAGGCAATCCACTTCATTCTGGACTCAGCACAGTGGCCAGCGAGAACCAATTGAATTAAAGGCTGACTAAGGTCATTTTTCTGAACAAAAGCAGAGGTGATTATTTCCCATATTATTTCCTAATGTTAGAATAAAATAAAAGGCCCAGGAGCTCCTCTCCTATTCTCTCACATTATTATTATTAATTATTATTAATTAGTTAGCAAAGTAACAAGTTTCTTACAGCCCTTTCATACATATTTAGTTTTGGCTGTTTTGGCTGCCCCTCCCCCACCTGCTTCCCATCACTACTTCAATCTCTTTCATTTCCAGTATCCCCCTCTCCTACTCTGATACGATACCCCATCTTTTCTCTTCACCCTGCCCATTTCCCTCAGCCGTAATAGACACCTTACTACTTCACAAATATTCAGGGCTTGTTTGCACCTCAAGATCTTCACACCAGCTCCTTCATCCTGTCTGGAAATCTCCCTCACCCTGCCCCCAAGAAAAATCACATGGATTTCCAAGTACTCGCCTCTCTCCCAAGTGTTTGCTCAAATGTCATCTTCTAGGTGGGATCTGCCCCAAGAGCTTTGAATTAAAATAAACAGCAGTTGCAATGTCCCTTTCCAGTTTTGTTTTTCTTGTATTTTATAATTTAATTATTTGTTGTGTCTGGGTTCACTTCCCACCAGTTACTTAGGAAGTGAACTCCT
This sequence comes from Mastomys coucha, assembly GCF_008632895.1. Lineage (NCBI taxonomy): Eukaryota > Metazoa > Chordata > Mammalia > Rodentia > Muridae > Mastomys > Mastomys coucha. Next base: position 248,377,967 of record NW_022196905.1, read on the forward strand.
CAAAGCCTAGGGCTCAACCTGCTGTGTGCACTGCTTATCCTTAGTATCAAGGATGGTTTGCTCTGGAGGCACTCAATGAAAGGAGAACACATATGGAGATATCAGCTCTTTCTAGCATTGCTGAGTGGTTTGTAGATTAGTTATTAGTGCTACTCAGCCTTTTGTCATAATAATCAAAGTGGGCTGGAGAGATGGCTCAATAGTTAAGAGCACTGACTGCTCTTCTGAAGGTGCTGAGTTCAAATCCCAGCAACCACATGATAGCTCACAACCATTCATAATGAGATCTGACACCCTCTTCTGGTGTCTGAAGAGAGCTACAGTGTATTTATATATAATAATTAATACATCTTTTAAAAAATAATCAAAGTAACTGGCATAATTGGCTTGAGGCAAGTTTTGGTTCTCGTGTGTGTGTGTGTGTGGGTGTGAGGTTCAGTTTGTAGTTGCTCAGCCCCTGTGTTTAGATAGAGCTTGATGGTGCCAGGAGCATGTGGAGGAGGGACTCCATCATCTCATTATGGCCAGGAAGCAAGGTGGGGGAGGCTCTTATTCCCTCAAGGACCTCCCCTCCTAGATCTGCTTCCTCCACTAGTTCACACCCACCTCAATCCACGACCTCCTATGATAGTGCCACTGGATTTAGATCAGTCATTCAAAACACGACCTGTGGGACTGTTTTATATTCAAGTTGTACACTCTCTTACATCAAAAGAATTAAGATCAAACTTGAACTTTGGGAGGCCAAAATGAACAATTTAACATTAGCCAGCTCCATTTCAAGATGAGAGGATTCTAGAAATTGCTCCACGGACTTAAGTGTACATGTTTCTACTTGAGAAATGAGATAAGTAGGTAAATTCAGCTGGCTGAGATCTGCCCCACAGTGCCTGCAATGAGGGAAGTCGACATCCAATTTAATCAGTATGCTTGAGTTCTGATTGGGTCATCCCTTGCATCTATCTTGTCTCCCACTAAGAAGTAGGTGGTTGCAAACCAACGGTGTGACCTGGAGCCTGTTCTCTTTTGATCTGGAGCTTGTTCTGTTTTGTTTATCCATTCTTCTTAGAAGCCCATAGCTGAGGATGAAGGGGAAGGGACAAACTTCCACAAGGGAGTTGAAAAACAAGACATTTGAAGCTTCGTTCTTATTTCTCAGAATGAATCAAGTGATCATGAATTTTTAAAGTTCTAAAACTTGATTCCAGGCTTGAGGCAACAAATATAAACAATGAACTTAAAACCTTTTATTATACAAAGAAAGAAGGAAAGAAAAAGGAAGGGGAGGGGAGGGGAAAAGAGAAGGAAGGAAAAGAGGAAGGGAGGGATGTTGCCTCCCGAAGTTTGGGCAGATGGATAGAGAAACAATTTGGGAGTCAGAATAGTTATAGAAATTGAAGCACATCAAACATGAAAATATCTGAGTTCGCAGTAGTACTTACAATTATCATTGGGTGTTTCTCCCATACCCATGCATTACTCAAAAAAAAAAATAAAAAAATAAAAAAAAATTAAAAGTTCAGAACCAAGCAGTTACTTTCTTTTCTTCTATGAACTATATTCAGGGAAGAGCCTATGAGGAATTCTGTGAATTATATACTGTGAATATTAACAATTTTTATTTAAAATGTTTTTACATGTGATAGATTTTAATCATATTCCTTCCTTTCCCTCACTTCTTCCCAGATCTTCTCACCTTTTTACCCATCTACCCATCTTCATTCTCTCCCTCTTTCCTTCCCTCCCTCCCTCCCTGTCCCATAAAACAAAAAACAAAAGAAGCTGGGCAGTGGTGGCACATGCCTTTAATCCTAGCACTTGGGAGGCAGAGGCAGGCAGATTTCTGAGTTCAAGGCCAGCCTGGTCTACAGAGTGAGTTCCAGGACAGCCAGAGCTATACAGAGAAACCCTGTCTCAAAAAACCATAAATAAATAAATAAATAAATAAATAAATAAATAAAATAAAAATAAAATAAATAAAATAAAAAAAATAAAAAAGAACTTAAAAGAACTTCAAACTTACTGAAAGTGCCAGTCAGGTTCAGTAACCTAGGGGAAAGTGAAAGGCTGGAGAATCTTAGAATTTAAAATGAGGGCATTTAATACAAATGTATGGTGTATAACCTTTACCTAAAAGGACATGGAGGGCCACTGTAGCCAGCCAGAAATATAAAATAGCCAGTTCCAGGAACTCAGAGCCTCAGGGCTCTGGTTCCCGATACCTGTCCCTCCTGAATGATCCACAATGAGGGTGGAACTAAGAATGAAGGTCTAGTGGTTTATGAGACTCTCCACCCTTTCGACCAGTAGATGAAGATTACATTCCTAGAATGAATGTGTTCCCCTCCCTAACTAAATACCTTGGGTCGGGTCCCTCTGAAAGTTTCCACTGTTTATGTTCTGTTTCCTTGGTAACCCTTTCTCCGCCCCCAGCTTGTGGTCTTTCCTTAAATACCCCACACTTCTTGTGTTGGGTGTCGAACTCTGGCCAGCATGGTCATGAGATCGACCCCAGGGTCGAACTCCTCTGGCCAGCATGGTCACGAGATTGACCCCGGTAAGGTATCCCCAATAAACCTCATGTGATTACAGCAAGTTCGGTCTCTCGTGAGTCATTGGGTGGTCGCGTCATCCCGGGACTTGAGTAAAGATCTCCCCAGTTCTGGGGGTCTTTCAAAAGTACATTTCCTTGACACGTCATGGAGAGCCTGGTCACCAACCTGAGGTCCCTGCATACTTGAATGCATGCTTTGGTGTGAATTCCCTACAAACAAAGACACTGATTTCTTAAGAACCCATGACAAATGATCAAGTTACTTAAGTAACCATGCTGTGATCAAAACCAGAAAACAGTGGTGAACCAGTTTGAGCCTGTTTAGAACCACAGTTGCATTTCATCCTTAATTTTGTTTAGTCTTTTGTTTTTAATCTCCTGCTCTGACCTTGGCATGTTTGATGATCAATAGATAAGACTTGACTCTGGGTTTGATGTTGTGGGGAGGGGTGCATATTGTATACTTGTGCATGAGTGCAGGTGTGCATGGAGACCAGAAGAGGATATTGAGTATTTTTGGAATAACCTCTTGGGCACTGTGTAAAAGCCTCACCTGTCAATAAAGAGCTGGATGGTCTATAGCAAGGCAGGAGAGAACAGCTGGAACTTCTGGGAAGAGATAGGAATTCTGGGAAGGAGTCAGGCGCAGGAGATTCGCCTCTGAGACATGAAGGAACTTGGACGTATGAAACTGAGGAGAGGAAACTAGCCACGTGGCAGACATAGATAGAATAGTTTAAACAGTCTAAGTGAGTTACAAGCTAGTTGAAGAACAACCCTAGCTTAAGGCCTAGGCATTAATTCATAAATAAATTAGCCCCTGTGTCTTTATTTGGGAACTGGTACAGCCATAGAAATGACTGAACGGTTCCAGGGTGTCCTGCTCTATCATTGTCTACTTTATCCCTTGAGACAGAGTCTCTCACTGAACCTGGAGTTCTTAATGATCCTCCTATCTCTACCTACCACAGCACTGGGATTATAGCTCCTTATGAGTGTTAGGGATTTTAACTCAGATCCACATGCTTACAAAGCAAGCACTGTTTCTCATTGAGCCAGCTCCTCAGCCCCTCGATGTTGTCTCATGCTTAGAACATCATAGATTCAAGCTGTGTTCTCCTTTGAGCATCTTGTCGATGGTGGATCATTTTGATGTGCCCATGACTGAAGATGTTCACTGCAGTCACTTGATAAGGTGGCGTCTGTCAGGCTTCTTTATTGCGAAGCCATTCTCTTCCTAATTAGTAGGTACTTTATGAGCTTGTACTTTGAGAATATTTAAATGTCTTGTTCTTCATCAAACGTTCATTTGATTCATTTATTTAATCTATGAGCTAGACTCATGGATTCTCATTTTAGTCAATGAACTATGTGTCATCCGCTACTATCATTATTTATTTTCATGGGCAAATATCTTAGGTTAATTAGAATCCCTGATGCCTTATCAATAAGTGTGGCTTCTGGACCCAGAATAAGCTGAGGATTAGGTGACTTTAAAGCAAATTTCATTATGTGGGATAAAGATATTATGCTTATATTGACAAATCCTTTCAGAGAGAGGAAACTAACACATACATGACCTCTGTCAGTAGGAAGACTATCTAACATACTACTCCACAAAGAAATATACACATCTATTTATTTATTTATTTATTTATTTATTTATTTATTTATTTAATGTGTTTGTATATATGAGTCTCTGTGTCTGTGGAACATGTGTATAGGTTCCTGTTGAAGCCAGGAGATGACATTAAATTCCCCAGAGCTATAGTTACAGATTAGTAATTGCAAGTTGCCTGTTGTGGGTGCTGGGAACCAAACCTGGGTCCTATGCAAGAGTGGCCAATACTCTTAGTTGCTAAGCCATCTCTCCAGCCTCATGTATTTGCTTTTGAGACTCAACTCAAGCCTTGACTATAAGTATCTAGACTACCCATCTCCTACATGCAATGTTTAGAGCCCATTTAACCCAAAAGCTTCTGGTTAAAATAGACTTGTCCCGGAGGTCCCGTTTTATGAGGTCTGGGAAGGTTTGACTCCGTCTGGACGAGAATTGTCTCCCTGCCTTCAGTTTGATAGCTAGTATTAAGAAATCACAGAGCATTTTTTCATGACAGTGATGTGACATCTAAATGTTATGTAGGACCACATACAAAACCTAGTCTTTCCTGAACTGTTGCTGGAATGGCCAAAGGGATCAATGCAGACATAGGGACAGGTGTCACTCACCAGATAGGGAGCTGGCCTGCAGCCTCTACAGCTGTTCACTGCTGGAGCAGCCGTAGCTTGCTGGGGCTCATTAATGCCCAGAAGCAGCTGCGACAGCAAGCAATTTAGTGAAAAATAATCCATCAATTAATCTCTTTGTTATTGGACATTCCAGATGCTTGCACCTTGGTTAATGCGATGAAGCGTCCAGGAATGAAATGTGTCTTGATAGCTCTGGGTGTATTAACATGATGGTTGTCCTGCCTTCCCGACCAATGCTGGGAGCATACGAGGACCCCAAGCAGTGAGAGGGCTCACCCGAGGCTCTGTTTCACTCAGAAGAAATGATTTGAAAATTGCAGTACTTTGAACATTGCTGATAAACTGGTGTCTGGACTGGGTTCAGAGCTCAAGCTGGAGCAATTCCTTTCAATAAAGAAAGGCAATGAAAAACAGTGTGGGAGCACAGCCTTGGAACTGTCCAGGGCTCACCTTTTGCCAGCGCTGAACAGTCCCTTGGAAATCTCCAGCTTTGCACGTAATTACCACCTCCTTTAGCTCTTTCTTACTGCTGCTTTCCTCACTTCCCCTGTGATCTGATTCCGATTCCCTCTTTGTTGCCAAACAAGGCTTTCTCTTCCAGACACCATCTGCTTTCAGGAGACATTTGGGTTTTCTCTTCCCTTCCTCAAGTGCTCCTTTCCAGGCCTGTGTTTTCCCCTTTGCAGGACTGCTGCTACTCTGTGGCCCCATGGTTGACGGGAAGGCTACGCTGGCTTGTGAACTGAGATGAAGTTGGAACCCAACAGATTCTATATTGGACTTGGACATATCTTTCCTGACCCTCCAGCCCCAGGGACTAGTGTAGCCTATCTTAAAAATATCTTATGTCTTTTTAAAAAAGAGTTACTTAATATATATATATATATATACATATATATATATATATATATGAGTACACTGCAGCTGTCTTCAGATACTCCAGAAGAGGGCGTCAGATCTCATTAAGGATGGTTGTGAGCCACCATGTGGTGGCTGGGATTTGAACTCAGGACCCTGTGGAAGTGCAATCAGTGCTCTTAACCACTGAGCCATCTCTCCAGTTCTCATATCTTTTTGTCTTGACAAACAAACAAAAAGGTCTTTTGTTTGTTATGAGGCTTCCAAGAATGCTAGTCTACCTGAGGAAGTGATGTCATTCTTCCCAATATCAGTTGCAGTCTCTACAGGGGAGTGGATCTTGAGGCTACCCAGAGTCTCTGGAACTACTCTCAAAGTATGGTACAGATCCGTGTAGTTTGTTGATGTTATTACTGTTGTTTGTTTTTGCTACAAAGGTATCTTAATATATGATAAGAATATATAGAGCATTAAGTTGGAAATACATACATATATACTGTCAGCAATACTCAGAAACACACGTATGCAGGCACACACACAACACAGAGAACAACTTCAGGATTCACTTTTCTCTTTCCATTATCTGAGTCCTAGAGATCAAACTTGGCAGGATGTGCCTCTACCTGCTCATCCATCTCACTGGCCCACTTAATACCTTTAGTATACTGAGAAACAGGATGTCAGCATATATAAAACTTCCTGATACATTTAATATCTGGCATTCCATAGTATGTGTGCAACATGTTTTCTTTACTTGATCTATCACAGACACACATTTGTGCTGCTTTGAATGAGAATGGCCTCCATAAGCTCATATATTTCAATGCTTAGTCACCAGGGACTGGCACTGTTTAAAAAAAAATTAGAAGGAGTAGGAGGCGTGGCCATATTGGAGTAGGTGTGGCCATATTGGAGTAGGTGTGGCCTATTGGAGGAAGTATGTTACTGCCTGGGCTCTGAGGTTTCAAAAGCCCACTCAGGCACAGCCCGTCTCTCACTTTGCCTGCTGCTCCAGGACCATATAGTTGTCTGTTTCTTGCCATGATAAAGATAAACTAGCCTTCTGAAACTGTCAGCTAGCCTACAATTAAATGCTCTCTCTTATACAAGTTGCATTGGTCATGGTGTCTCTTCACAGCAATAGAACAATAACTGAGACAGGAGTTAGTAGCAGAGAATATTGCTATGACAGGCTTGACTATGCTTTCATTTGGGGGAGTATCGAGGACTCTGGGGCTTTTACCAGAAGAGCAGTTAAGGTTTTAGCAGGGGTTAATGGGCCTTCCTAGTAAGAACATGGAAGACCGTGGTTCTGAGGGCAGTGTAGACTATATAGCCCCAGCTCAAGAGGTTTCCGAGGGGAGAGTATTAGGGAGTGGCCTGGAGACCATTGTGGTATTTTGGCTAAGAATGTGGCTGCTTTCTGCCCTTGTCTTGATAACTGTGCTGGAGGTGAAGTTGAAGAGTTTTAGATTAATGTTGTTGGCAGAGATTTCAAGACAGCCTAATATTGACTATGTCACATACTTGTGACTACTAGTCACTCTTATGCAGATCTACAATGGAAAAGAGCAAGCAAAATGTACAGTTTGAGGAGAAAAGGAGAGCCAGGAAAAGGCAAAGTTGGAGCCAAGTTCTGTGCTTTAAGGAGATAAAAAGTTTAAAGAAAAGCCTGCTGCTAAATGGAATAAAAGGAATGGGGACCTCAAGGCAGGACCCCACCCAACTAAGCTTCCAATTTAGGAAAGGAATTAAAGGAAAGCATAAACAACAAAGGAAACCATCAACTATCGATTATGCAAATACAAGTTGGGTGGGGGAGGGGAATGGG